>NC_143580.1:216436001-216603501 GCF_048544385.1 Mastigoproctus giganteus | reverse complement strand
GGATATCATCTTTAACAGGTGTGAAGTCAGGAAATGAGGCAGGTCTCAATGTATCATTTGTTTGAATTCTAGAAAAGTGTTTGGCAAACTCTTGAGCAATACTGAATTCGTCAGATAAGAGAATTCCATCTGCGTTTCGGAGTTGTAACTTTCTACTGGTTATGTTCTTATGCTTCATGAAATTCCAGAATGGTTTGATATCTCTGTGAGTAAGCAGACTATCCTGAACTGACTCTGTATACATGTTGTAGGAGTTTAATATGAGAGTGTAATATGAGAGAGAATTAAAGAGAGAAAGAAACAGAGTAAGGAAGGAAAAGATAGGGAGAGATAGAAAGAATGATAGATAAAGGAAGAGAGAGAGAGAGAAAGAAAGACAGACAAAGAGAGAGAGAGAAAAGAACACAAAGAAAAAGGGAATGGGATATATAGCAAGAGTGAAAGAGAAAACAAGAAAGAGAGAGAAGAAGATATGTACAAAAATGAAGAGAGAGAGAAAAATGGTGAGTGACAGACAGTAAGAAAAAGAACAGATGGAATAACAGGAAGAAAAAGATTACGAAAGAAGAGAAATAAAGCAACGAAAAATTTAGAAGAGCAGGGAGAGGAAGATAGAGAGAGAAAAAGAAAGACAGGGAGAAAAGCAGAGTGACAGATTAAAAAAAAAAACAGGCAGACAGAAAGAAAGAAGAGAAGCAAACGAAAAAGCCGACATCGAAAAACGGAAAGAGAAAAGACTGATCGAAAATTAGAGAGAAAAAGAAAATGCGTGTGAGAGAGAGAAGGAGGAAGAAATAAGATAAAAACAATTAGTGATATTAATCAGCGTGAAAGGGACAGAGAGCGAGACTGAACGCGATAGCGGGAGCGAAAGAGAGGGGAAACACGAATCAAGAAGTTGCGATAAAAAGAGAGAGAGAGAGAGAGAGAGAGAGAGAGAGAGAGGCAGCGCGTGGGATCAATCAGTGTCATGGCGCTCCAAGCAGCTCACAGTCTCCAAGTGGTCGCTTCTATTTTCAGCCGGATCGATTGTTTCAGTCCGATTACCTGTCTATTGGGCCGACTTATTGGACGCTGCGCTTTCCGACAGTAGCGGGGGCAGACACACTCCGGATCGTCGCCGGCCACGCCGTATAAACACTCGCTCGAAACTTCGCTCATCAGTATTTCCAAACGAAGATCGCTTTTTCGGGATACTCGTCAACCAATCAAAGAAGGCAACCGCTGGTCTGTCCGTCTGTCTGCCCTAATGATCGTTACCGATGTTCGTTTACCCAATGTCAAGTGGCGAGCATCCCTTTGAGAAACAGAAGACGGAAGTGGGTGTTTGTAACCACACTTAAATCTCTATATCGATAGTCTGCTGCTGCTGCATCCTCAGGGCTTTCTGCTATCTCCAAATAAATGCCAATCATTGGACCAATTTTCAATTTTTTGCATTTTCTGTTAATAATGTAAACTAAAGCAAAAAAAACAAACAAATAAATAAAACAAATGAGTGAAGAAGATTTCTGCAGAAGACTTTTATCACCATTGCCCACTGCAGGCAACATCTTCGCTTTGCGCTCCATTGCGAGACCACCCATTCAGAAAGGTTTTCGCTAAAGGCACCGTCTCCTCGTGATCGAATGCAACGTGCCTGGCGTAATTGGGCTTAAAGACCTTACAGATCTGGATTGGATGCCTCCATCAAGATCTACAGAGAGCTTCCACCACCAAAGACGTACTCATCCTTGAACTTAAAGATTTGGTTCCTTCTATATTTTCTAAGGTTATCCGAACTTTATGTTATCAAGCAGTCCGCGAAGGAAGTTCAACAATCTGTTTCGAGAGGATCACACCACCAATCATGTACAGAACCCCTGCGGTCGACCATTCTCATTTTGTCCTGAATTTGAGCCACCATTGTCTCTTGTTGCAATTCCCTGACGTATGAGCTATTGAAGTTTGTCTCTGGACTGCTGTCACCTCTTGTAGGCAACACTGACCGCACAGTCTCGAACAGTGGGGAGTTCCCAAGCCTCATTTCAAACCTTACCATCCCCAAACCTTACCAAAGATCAAATCATGGCCTCGTTTGATGTTGTGTCTTTGTTCACTTCGGTCCCAGTTCGACAAGGCATCACATGCACCTGACAACTATTGGATAGCGACTCCACCCCACCTAATAGAACCCCACTATCCATTGAGGACATTTGCGCTGCCTTAGTTTGTGTTTGACCAGTAGTGTGGTCATGTTCTGTGACTCCCTCTTTAGACAGATCAACCGCAGAGCCATGGGTCCCCCATCAGCTCTGCCATGGAAGAGCTGGAAGTCGGCGGATTCTTGGAGTTACCAAATCCAATCACCTTCTGGTGCCGCTACATCGATGATGTGTTTGTAATCGTCCCCCGGGGCTAGGAAAACCGACATCTACAAACCCTCAACTCTCTATCGCCCTTTATCCTGTTCACCATCGAGCTGGAATCAGAGGCCCTCTCCTCTCTGTATGTTCTAGTTTGGCGCGAGGACAATCATTTAAGAACCAATGTGTGCTGGCCAATTCTCCAACTATAGATCGGCACACACCAACAGCCAGCTACTCAGTTTCATCCTTGCCTGGACCCATTCCAGTTCTGCAGACGAAAGAGGTGATGAGGTTATGAGAATAAAGATGGATCTGTCCAAGTGTGGCTACCCTACCCGTGCCCTAGACAAGTGCAATCTGCCTAATCCCTAGACAAGTCTCGGAGCGGCTTGGTGTATCCATTTCCTGCAGTGGTTGTTACATTGGAGAATCTAACAGAAGACTCCGAGATCGAATCTCAGAACATGAGAGGGTATAAAATAACATTTAAACCATACTAAAATACAGTAGAACCCAGATAAGATTCTTCTCACATAAGAAGTTTTCTCCTTTGGTCAGGGGTGGTGGCATCTGCTTAGAATCCACTGGCGAAGTGTTGTGTATTCCAGAATCCACTGTCAAAGCGATATTGAACTACTGTACCTTATTCGAGATAGTTCAACATTAGGGCAACTCTAGTTTGAAGTACAATAATAGTTCATTTCCAACGGTATGAGTCCAATTCAAGGAAATAAAAGTATGGTACACATGACATCCTTGGTTCAGTACCATGAAGAAAATCACAGAGAGCAGACAACAGTGGAGACATCATCACACACAAAATTGATGAGGACATCTTGAGCTCAATGATAGTCTTGTATCAAAACACAGGCTTACTGTCTCTGAACACAAAAAAATTCATCAAAATTCTAATTCACCATTAATCCACTCCCATCGTGCAGTTCGCATAAGCTTTCGAAATGTATGATGGGAGCGCATGTGTAGTGAATGTATTTGATTAGAAATACATTCGCTACACATGCGGACCAAATACCAATTAGTTAATTGGTAACTAATTATCTTGTTACCAATTAATTATAAAAGTAATCGGTGTTTGTGATTTAATAAATTAAGCAATCATAGTGTACTGTCAACGCTTTCGTAATGCGCTTTACTTATTTCTTCCCGGATATTCATAATAGTTGAAATATATAACTAGTATTTAACGTTACTGTGATTAATATAATAAAAAAATAGTAATAATTCATGATTAATGTATTTAGTAAACTGATAACAAAATCTAGAAAAAAGCAAAGACTTTTATTCGCGAACTAGTGCTTCAGCTACAGTACCTTATGTGAGATGTAGAAAAAAAATGTAATATTCCATCTACTAGAATCGAGTTATCACACGGACCGATGGACAGACGTACGGACATTGTGAACCCAATAGGCGCTCTTACTCGTTTTTACGTCATTAATATCGCTTAACGTTCCATTTTCTTTTATCAAAGAAAGAGGAAACTGGGGATCCCACACCATCACTTTATCATGTTTCATCTCGGGGTACATGAAAGACATAAGTATTACAAAGGATTTCTTACTCTGGCAAAGAAAGTGTAGGAGAAGTTGATGCGCCTGAGGATTAGGTATCGGTATTGACATGATCTGATAGAAGGAGACGCTATCGGATCTCAAGTCTCCATTATTTGAACTTATGCTCGTATCCTTACCCTGGCGAGAAAAATAAACCTCTTATCTCTTAGTTGAACGCTGATGTTATCGCGCAGAGAATTATTGCGAAGGAGAATTGCGAACGCGGTGATAAATACGCGTCTCTGAAACTAAGGAGAAGATTAGCTGCACTGATACTCCTACAACTCTTCACAACGAGCTTTCTCGGTATTGTACTATTTCAAACAGCACTTCCCGTTTGAAGGTTGACTGCAATGAATTCAGCTTACTACTAAACAAGAGGAACTTTTCAGAAAACCTAAGTGGAACTTATATTCTGAATCTTTTGACAGAGCGTACTGTCAACGCTTTCATGATGCGATTTATTTATTTATTCCTTGATTTTAATAAAAATTAAAACATAACACGCATATAATGTTTCTATAATAATTCGTGTTTAGTAAAGTACGCAGTTTAGAGGAAAGGCTGGTATGGCATAATATTTTGGCAAGGTAGTGTATATTTGCTCTTTGGAGTTGAAAATCCTTTCTGTTTTTATAGTGATGCCTTTTTGCCTATATACTTCCAGCAAACTCTACAAAGATAAAAAAAAAGTGCTTCTTATAGTCTGAAAAATACGGTATGGTTTCAAACCATATTACTGCTTTGTGTACACAGAATTTTGAGTCGGGGAGGGTCATCAATGCGTATATTTTGATAGCAAATTGCTCCTTCGTTCTATAGAAGTGGAAACTTGGAACACTGTCTGCAAATTCTTTTTCTTTCATACGTGCCGGAGCATACGAAAAGAGAGAAAGAAGCAGGGCAATATCGCGTCTTCTACTATCTTTTTTTTTTTTCTATTGTTTCTTGGGTAAGAGAGAGAGAGAGAGTGAAGGTGTCGCTATGTTGGTGAAGTCAGGGACAACGTAGAGATTAGCTGTCATATCTTTGCGAAGATTATTAGACTAAACTCGTTTACTGGAGCAGTGGCATGTAGAATCTCAAGATTAAATTCCTGAAGGAGTTTTCTGGCGCCTGCAAGATTACATACTTGCTTGATCGTTCCTAGGGCAAACATTTTGAAAAGTCTCTTACTAGCGACCCTGACTCACTTGAAGAATTAAAAAAAAAAAAAAATTGTTCCGGTATAAATACTTTCTAATGCCAGAACGAATTCGCAAAAGTATTTTTCATTGAGAATTTCCACAAATTTCAAGATTTTAATAGAAAAATTTGTTTATTCATGCGTTTACTTTGTATATTAATTCTAGGCGCTACCTGGTGGTATTTAATAGAACAACAAAACCTAAAATACTCCTACAATCTAGCTTCCGCCGTTTACAATTTGGCTACTAATGCTGAACAGAGCTTTTTATTCAGAATGTACACAAAATTTATATTATTAATAAATATAATTTTAATGGAAATATTTGTTTATTCATGCGTTTACTTTGCGCATTATTTTTGGCGCTATCTGGTGGTATTTAATAGAACAACAAAACCTAAAATACGCCTACAATCTAGCTTCCGCCGTTTACAATTTGGCTAACGGCTGATTGTAGGAAATAACAGATTTAATGTTTATAATTTTCTTCCCCAGAGATTGCCAACCCCTTAAGATACCTGAAGAACACCACCATCAACGATTCATAACTGGAAATTAAACTTTCATTTGATTTTAAAATTCCGAGTAGTACAACTCGATTGAAGAAACCGATAAACTGAACTTCATTTGCATAGATATTACTTGAATACTTCCTATTAACTCGCGTAACTTAGTAAAGCGCATAAATTTCCTCACTGAATGGGAAAAATATTATTTTATGAACGCAATATTGCTGCGCTCACCAGCGCCTTTTCTTACTGGCTGATTTATTTGAAGAGATGAGCTCAGAGATATCTTAAATTAACCTTTGTGGCTGAAAGTCGAATAAAATTTATTACTATGTGGGCGTGAATGAGTGCGCATGCGTGTTCTTCATCAGAAAAAAAATGTAGAAGAAAAATTAAAGAAGGGAAGCGATTTCTGATTCTCAGCAAGAGGTGCTCAGACATCCACCCTACAGCCTGGATCTTTCTCTGTGTGATTATCGCAGTCTCAGAGAGCTTAGAGTTTCTTCAGTCACCTGACTTCTATGAATGTATTTTAATGTGGAATAATGGTATTACAAATCAGTAAAATATGCTGATTTTTGGTTTCATTTGACCTTGTACATCTATTGTTTACAAATAAACAGGATTATTTACCGAGAGAATTTAATAATATTTGTCTAAACTATGATATCAATATTATTCGATTGATACTAGGCCTATAAGCTTATTTAATATTTTATGTATACGAAGAGAAAAAAAATATTTCTTCTAAATAATCTTATAATTAGAGCTATAATACAAACTTTAGCAAGTCTATCGATTTTTTTTTCAGTTATTTTTAAGCCTAAGTTGTCTTTGCATCCCGAATTCTAACCGCATTCGGACCACTCTGATTTCTGAGGATAAACAGACCAACACTGAATACTTCTAACCTTCCCTTAGGCACTCTATCTCAAATAGAATTCTGTATCGTCAACCCACACGTATAAATATGAGATGCCATCTCTTATAGAGAACGAAAGATGGAAAAAGAAAAATTGCTTACCACTGCTCTACAGCCATTTCTCAATCATATGCCAAGTTTCTTTGAAGAAAAATAAACTCCTCCACTATTCCAATCGAAATCGGTTTCTTGTATTTTTTTCTTTAGCCTCAGTCCAAACTTTGATATTTCTAAAACGCTGAAAAGATTCTGCAGAACAAACAGAATTCTAAGATAGTCAATACAAAGACACCACTAAGGTCCTTTGAACCTTCAAAGGCCTGGAAGAAAAACCTCACCATTAAAATCAATGCCCGGACAAAATCTAATTTTAAAACCACAAACAAGTGTCTATTAGATCTAATAGAGGAATCGAACGGATGGAAAGTGATTTATTGTACGCTGAATTCTACCTTTTACATCAAAGAAAGAAAGCGAAAGGGAAGTGCTATCTTTCTTCTTCTTTCTTTTATCGAAAAATAGGTATTTAGAACTTTAAAAAGAAATATCTGAAAGTCAGAGACGAAATTCAACTTTTCAGGAAACTCGGTCATCTCGTCTAATATTTTTGTAAGTCAGTGTATACTTTGCATAAAAAGGTGAAATGGTTTAAACAAAACAGATTCTTGTATTTAGATTTTGGAAAAGAAAAAAAATGCATTTTAGATGAAGAGAGTGCGCCTAATAAAGTGGCCACTTAGTGTATATACAGCCTCACGATCCCTTGAAGAAATAATCTATTTATACCTACATATCATAAAATAATATATACTACCGCACCAAAATATTAGATAAAAATGTTCGTATCATACAAATACACTAAAGTAGCAAAATATTAGATAACATCCGTTTGGATTTAAACCACAGTAAAAGACAGATGATAGAGAGAAGAAGGGAAAAAATCGCCTCTTACCGATTAATAAAAGAAAACAAAAAGTTGGTTGGACGACCTCTAAATATTAAGTTAAAAGATGATTGAAGTCTTCGCGAAGTTTGTGTATAAAGTAACATCTTTGTTAATTACAGAGACTATCAATCTTTTGTGTAACGTCTAAGGACGTGCATCTTTCTCTCTTTCCGAGAGCAATTCCTCCAGCTATGACAAATCGTTTCAGCTTTCTCGTGAATTACCAACGTAAAGGAAACATTTCTTAATTGTCTTACCTAATTACCATAGAAATTAAGAACGTAGCAAACCGATTCATTAATGCTGAGCTGATAAATTGGATTTCTGAAGCCATCTTGTATATATTTGTGATACAAACGAAGATATTCCTAAATTGTTGTCACGTTCTGATAAGAGATTAATTAATTCGTTTTTTCTTTTTAATATTTTATACCTTTGTTGCCAAATAAACAAGAAAAGAATGAGTAGAAATATGATTAATAAATGGAAGGCTGTGTTGTCTCTATTATCTGATAGTATACGCCAAGCTCTTGTTTATCTTGGAGATCAATGGAGCCGTTTACAAATATGTAAACATTGTCGCATCTTTCACAACTATGAGTATAACCAAAGTAGATAAACTTTACTGAGACAACAAACTGTTTAATCTGCTGTAAGCCAGTAGTTTAAACACAAAATAATGCACAATAACTTACGTTAAGAGGTAGTCGTAAATATCCTTTCTCAGATGTATTTAATGAGTGAGAGACATTTATTTATCCCGATACTTAAGCAACTTTTCTTTTCGTTTTCATTTAACAATAGTTTACGTTACGAGGTAGTTGTGCATGTCCTTCATCAGAAGTATTTATTTATCCCGATATTTAAGCAATTGTTTCTCCGCTCAATAAAAACAAGATTCGGTTTCGTTCTTTAACAATGGATTACGTTACGAGGTAGTTCTGCATGTCCTTCATCAGAAGTATTTATCATTTATCATTAATAAAAAGTTTATACTTTTCGAATATTCGAAAAGTGGATTTAAAACTGTTATTTTTCCCGATACTTAAGTAACAGTTTCTTTGAATTATTATCTATTATTTTCTTAATGAAAACAAGATTGGGTTTCATCATTCTTTAGCAATAGTTTACGTTACGAGAGTAGTAGTGCGTGTCCTTCTTCAGAAGTATCTATTTATCCCGATAATTAAGCAATATCGTCATATCATTATGTTATTATTTTGCAATAAAAACAAGGTTCGTTTTCATTCTTTAACAACACGTTTCGAGGTAGTTGTGCATGTCCTTCATCAGAAGTACCCGATTCTTCAACATTGTTTCTTTATATTATTATCTTATCATTTTCTTAGTAGATCTGCCTTTGCTGAAAGGGCATGATTTCGAAAAATTCATTAGCGAAAACTAAGATATGTAAAATGGCCATATAAGGTTTAAAAAAAATAATAAAAAAATATGGGGCCGGTACTGCCCAGGTATTCGTTATCTGCGCAGTAATGAAACAATTTTATTAGGTGGTAATTTCAAGAGAGGATAAATGAAGTCAACTGTACCTTAAATGATTTCACCAGTGTAGACCCACTTATAAACCAAATGTCTGTCTCAGGATTGAAGAGATATAAAAGGATTCAGCAAGGAATTTTTCTAAAGTGAATCCTGCTCAATACACTTCACCAATAGGCAGTCTTCAGATTTTTCTTCCTCTTCCTAGAAAATATTTGTCCCCGGTTTGTAGAATGTGTTCAGAGAAAGGTGACTCGCATAACCCCGAATCGAAGACACTTTGAGACTATTCTTTTTACAGGTTATTGTTGAGTTCTTTCTAAATGGTCAACAATGGTATGGTTGGTAATATGATCTGCCATTGTTAAATCTTTTTCAACAAGGGTAGCCTACACTTATTGTGATGTAGGAATAGTAGAGGTATGCGATGCAAGAAAGAAACCTCATGTACCATCAACCAAAAAACAACCATTTTATACATCCTTTCCTTCTAAACGTTTGTCCAGTTCCTCCTTCAACTTATTTAACCTATCAACTTCCACAACGACAGATGGAAGTTTGTTCCAGCAATTAACCATCCGCTGGCTAAAGGCAAATTTCCGCACATCTGTCTTTTGTTAATTTGAATTTATGCCCCCTTAGGTTCGTAATCTGAACAAGTGGAAGGATCCCATCAGAATTCAGCGTGCTCAACCCATTCAAGGCCTTATATACCTCAATCAGATCACCGCGCAGGTGCCTAGTCTCCAGCCACTGCAATTTGCAGAACTTAAGCCTCTCTTGGTAAGAGGATCCCTTCATTCCCCTCACCAATCTTGTTGCCCTTCTCTGTACACGCTCAAGCAAATCTACATCCTTCCTAAAATGAGGCCTCCAGACCTGTACACAGTACTCAAGGCATGGCCTGACCATTGCCTTATACAGAGGGACAATCACCTCCTTTTCCCTGCTAGCAAAATTCCTATATATCATTGACAAAACCCCATGACCTGCCCTGGTAGCCTGTCTGCATTGCTCAGAAAACTTCATATCTGCCTGCACAATTACCCCCAGGTCATTTTCATTTTCTATCACCTTAAGTGTAGTACCACACAGTTGGTACGTTTCTCTGGGGTTACTTCTACCCATATGCAGTACTTTGCATTTGCCAAGGTTAAACTTCAACTGCCACCTCTCAGCCCATCTTTGTGTTTAATCAAATAATAATCGAACTGAATGAAGCACGATCAGACCGATCTATTTAAACGCGACCACTTAAAAATGCCAATATTTGCGCATCAGCTATCTGTGCATGCGCATACGCACTCATTTACATTTACATTAATTTAAGCTCGTTACATTAATTTACAGTATCAGGTCGTAAGATTTGCTTCTCCGTCCCTAGAAATTATTGGTTCCTGATTTTTAGAATGTGTCCCAGGAAAGGTGAATAAGACGGTCAATCATCAATTCTCTGAGACTGTTCTTTTTACAGGTTAGTATACACACTCCTTCCAAATGGTTAAGGATGGTATAATCGATAAATTGATCTGCCCTTGTCGTATATTTTACATAAAGGGTAGCTTAAACTTTTTGTGATGTTATTTTATTTAAAGTAGTACAATACCGACGCAACTCGTGATGACAAATTTTTATTCTGCTGTCAGCATTAGGACCATTCATTTAATGGTCCTTCGAGTTGCCATCGTATTGCACTACCTCGAATAAGTAACGCTGCACCAGTGAAGAAGATATATTACTTATTCTTGTCGAATACCATCACCCAGATGGTACTGATGAGAAGCCAATATGCTTCGAAACGGTGCTGTCTGGATGGTGGTAACCGCTGAGAATAAGTAGCACTGGTCTTTTCCACTGGTGAAAAATAAGTTATTCGGTTTAATTCTTTAACAATAGCTTAAGTATACATGACATGTATAGATTTGGCTCACTTGCAGGGAAGTCTCCTTTAATAGAACATCAAATGATTGCCAGTCGACATTTCTGGTGGAGAACCTTACAAGTGCAGGCAGTCTTATCTGGTTGTCTTTTTTTTTGACTTTGATGAAGGACATCGCAACTACCTCGTAACGTAAGCTATTGTAAAAGAATTAAACCGAAACATGTTTTTATTAAGAAAATATAAACAGTTACTGAAGTATCGAAATAAATAAATGCCTTTCACCCATTAAATACTTCTGATGAAGGACAAGCAGAAATACCTCGTAACGTAAGCTATTTTTAAAGATTGAAAATTAATAAGTTAATTTTAATATGATAATTTTTATGTTTTTCTGCTTAACAATAAATTTTAAAAAATATTAAAGCTAATTAATATTATAAGAATGCAACTAGATCAGAGTCAAACTCCTTTCATAGTCCAGCAATATTCACCAAGCATTGCAGAGTTCCATTTGCCTTGGTATCGGTTCTCCATGGAAGAGGTTTCCTCGTGGAATCTCTCCACGATCATCACTGAATGTGACAGAGTTCTTTACTGCTGCCCTTGAGGAACCTTTCAGATTAGACTGGTTACTGAAAGGAGTCGATGTGAATGGAGAGTGCCCAAACCATAAGTCCCAATCTCGAAGAATTAGAGGAAAACCTTAATCAGTTAAGCAGAGTTAGTAAGGATTTCGGACTAAAGATGAATATGGATAAAGCAAAAGTAATGATGAACAAGTATGCTACAGAAAGGGATATAATCATTGAAGGACCAGTAATTGAAAAGGTGGATTCGCATACTTAATGCATTGCAAGATTTTGCCACCACAGTCTTTAAGAAGAGACTGGAATTGCCTTCCTTAACTTCTCAATCGTCTTGAAACCTGCTGCTTAAAATTGCAACCTTATAAACTGGTTAGATGCTAAATGTTTTTACAATTCCTTCCTCAGAGTTAATTTGAGATCTCTGTCTACAACTATACCAGATGAAAAATCTACACTTTCTTCGAGACTTATTTAGGAACAGGATATCGCCCTTGACAAATAGAGAACTCGGTGCTGATAAATCAGTTCAAGCCAACTTCTTGATTTGAAACTTTAGAGAATGGTCTAACTTATCTGAGAACACTAATACATTAGTAATGAAAGATTGGTTGGCAACAAGTGATAGTGATCATTCTCCAAACATACGGATTATGGAACTCAATTTTCTGGTCCTTGGAACACATCGACTAAGGACAACGCGTCTGAGATTTGTATTCTTGGAGTGACCTTTGAACTGGCTTACTTCTGGCCTGAGATTAAGGACTTCTTCAGAGGACAAGGACTTGAACTGAGACCATAAATACGTACACATTGGGATGATGATGATTTGAAACTCAAGTCTTGTTTGGTTGAGTCCAACCATTAATCGGTTGGACTCAACCGATTAATGGTTGGCTGCAATGCAATCGAGTGATTGCATTGCAGGCCAGCCTTTTCTTGTATAATGAGAACAATGTGCTCCACTGTCCTGTTCCAAAGGCAACTGCAAAGTTTGTGCTTCCCCTGCTGCAGTCCCACGAACATGTCAGTAACAGCAAATCTGCCATTGACACTTCTTGTAGTTGATGGTTTCAATAAGACGCTTCATGCTATCTAATGATTCTTTCATTTCAATGGCATGGCCCATTGGAATTAATGGTACTATGTTGCCATTGTTTAATAGCACTGCTTTGAAACTCAATTTAGAAGACACTTCATTCTTGTGGTCAATCTTAAGTCAGTCCATTAAACCACTTATGTCAGTGTATGTAAGAAGGTCATTTCTCATTTAAAAACCTGGTTTAAATCCTTTTGGCGGTGCAATACCAAGGAAACTTGGTATTGCATGTACTGTGGTTTGTTAACCCTACCGAAATTTGCTGAATTTAGTAAAAAAAAATCATTTTATATTAGCTATTAGTCCTAATAACTATGGTTCATTATCAAATTTCAAATTTTAATAATTAATTCGATATATAATATAGCAAAATTTATGTATTGCTACTTTCATATAAATAAAACAATTGATATTGAGGTAAATCTCTTTAATTTAATTATTATTTATTAATTATTAATTTTAATTATTATTTCTCGTCACTTTGCTAAATGTCCCCAATTTACCTAAAAATCCGCCACACAGGCGCAGTCTTTCTGACACAAATGGCAGACTGTTCCGACTTATGTCTAGATGCGGCCTACATCAAACGCTATTATCAATTATATAACTTTTGTTATAGAGTTTTATATTTAGTTTAAAAATATTAAAATAAAAAAAGAATACAGTATTTATTGCCGATTTTTAGAAAGTGTTCGAGGAAAGGTGACCCATAAGATTGCGAATCATGAGCTCCTTGAGACTGTTCTTTTTCCAGGTTATTGTACGAGCTCCTACAAAATGGTCAACGATGGTGTAGTCGATAATTTGAACTGCCATTGTAGTATGTTTTACATAAATGGTATCTTAAACTTTTTCTGATGTCGTTTGTCTGAAAGTAGTACAATACCGACGCAACTCGGTTTGAAGGCAAAATTTAATCTTTGAAGTATTAATCTTTTTCCCTCAAGTTTTGGAACGCCTCTCCCAAGGACTCGCAACCAATCCGCATACTCTGTTTAATTTTTCATTCCTTCCTATTTACTAAAACATCTCATCCCAGCTGTCTCCCTAGTGCACAAACCAACCCTTCTCTAGAAATTTCTTATTTTTTTCTCACGGCAGTATGACCTTTTCATGTTTCCCGGTCATCTCCAAAACACTCCGTCTTGTGTTCACGCCTTCTCTGCTAAATATAACGAACTTGCCCCAATATCAGTCATCGCGGCCCTTCTCTGAGTTCTGCAATTTTAGGATTAATGGCAACCTACTAGCATTCTTCCCCGCTTTATTGAGGAATAGAACTGTCCACTTCACAACGAAGAAAATCCACTTGACCCGGAAAATCTTTGCAGGAGTTGCACAAGGTGGCGTCTTTTCTAGTCTCCTTTTCACGGTCTTTCTGGGTCCTTTTGTTCCCCTCGATAATGCTCTAATATACTGTGGCTGACATGTACAATGAATTTTTATAGTTAGAGCTTTCATAGATTGGGGCTTTTGCCCTAGACATCTAATTATTTTATTTTTATAATCTAATTAATATTAAATATAATTAAATTAAAATAATATTATGATATAAGAATAATTTCATTTGATAAAATAAAATAAATACTTACAGAAGCTTTGTACAATGTGTCTCTTCCTCAGCTATGAATACATAAATATGGAAATCAACAATGGTACTGGGTGGTTATGTTAGATAAACAAAGCGCGTGCACGAGGTTAATCTAGCATGACCACGGTAAACAGAAGCTTGTTTACCACAGTAAAACAAACATCTGTTAGGTAATTTAGTATTTGTTACGTATCACCACGTGACTTGTATCGAACAGGGTTCGATGTTGGGTTCACTGTTGTTTTGTATATTTATCAATGGTCTATTAATTATCTTCAGAGATAATTGATTAAGTATCTTTGACTTTTCAAGAATGGAAAGAACTGATTGGTCTTTTCTTTATATTATTATCTTATTATATTCTTAATCAAAGGATGTTCCGTTTTCATTATTTAAAAATAGCTTACGTTACGAGATATTTCTGCATGACCTTCATCAGAGAAATATTTCCTGTGTGAGACAGGTACAAGTCAGGTAGTACCGAAAAAAAAACTTTGAGTATGGGATAAAGTGCTAAGAGGGGGTGGGGTGAAAAGATTGAAGTATTGAAGATGGAGAGGAAGGCTTCCCCAAAAGTTAATGAAGACAAGCTCCATCAAGCGAAGACGTGGGGAGGGAGTGAAATTAAAAGTATATGTGCTAAAATGCACAGTCTAGATAGCCATCTGGCTGAGGATGTGAATTCAAGTTTAGAGTTGATCTGGTCCATCAAAACCAGTAGAATTCCCATGGTCAGCAGAGATCATAACAAGGCGAAGGCAGTGGTCATCGTTGTCTCATTTAGTGGATGTCTTGTCCAGTGATTGTATCACAGTAGGAAAGTACCTTTGTTTTAGACTGGTTTCAAGTCAGATTCCTCGGTGAAGATTTTTGGGGCCGTGGCACTTAAAAGGGTTGCCGGTTCTGGTAGTTGGGTGCAGCTTCCTTGTCGGAATTATGGTTCCAGTGTTCAGAGTGGGACGTCCCTGCGTGAAGTCCTCAGAAAGTTGTGGAGATTGGTTTGGATTGATCAGTCCATTTATGACTGTGAGAAAGTTCTGCGTTTGGCAAAGAGGTTCAGTGAAAATTTCGAAAATGCTTTGTAGTTTTCTTCATTTTGCACTAGACACTTCCTGATCTTTGGGAGGTAATGAATATGAGAGATGAGTGTACATCGGAGGTCCTCGTACAGGGGACAGTCAAACATTAAGTGGTCCCAGGACTCCTGGAGATCACAATGACAGAGAGGGTAGTCCTTTATTCCAAGGGAGGTGAGTTTCCCTCTGATGGAGCCGTGACCAGTTAGCATGTAGTCACGCCAGGAGACAACCAGGACGGTGAGCTGAGGTAAGGACAGTGATTGAGGGCATCCCACTAATGAGGTTTGAATTATTTAGCAGCAGTGGTTGTACGACTCGTTAGATTGGAATATCAGCAGAAACCCCTCCCCCAAAAAAGTTGTGTTTTTTTAAATTATTGCCTTTTCACTTTGCTCCATTGTTTTTTGTTTCTAATTGCAACCATTTTTCTCATTCCAAAGAGCTCCTTGAAGAACTTGCAAAAAAAGCATTTTGTACATCATCCCTCCTTCAGTACCAGGAGGACATTCACAACAATAAGGGGTTTTTCACTTGGGGGAAGACATTCACGCCATCTTATTGTACACAAAAGAATCCACGCCAAAGAAAAACCACTCTGTTGCCAAGTTTGTGGCAAAAGGTTCTTACAAAAGAAATGGTGAAAACCAGAAATGGCTCAGAAGGAGGAAGACGCTTATAAATATTATATGTTAGTGTATTAAATTTATTTTATTTCATTTAAAACGTCTTGTAAATATATGTAACCGACCAAAAACAATAATATGGTATTTATTGTTACTCAAGAACTTTAATGATCCACCATTGTCAAATCTTTTACTTAAATGGAGATTGAACTTTCTAGATGGCATTTGTTTGGAAGTAGTACAAAACTCGTGCAACTCGTTGCACGGGTATTGTACTACTTCCAAACAAATGACATCTAGAAATGAAAATGAACAAAATCGAAATAAGAGTAAAGCATACCAGGCCGATTTGTCATCAATATGGAGGATCAAAGTGTTCCTGGTCAAAGTGTTCCTCCTTTTCAGGGAGGAACACTCCCCTATCTGTGGGCCAAAGAACATTCTGCCCTTTATTTGGCCTCACTAAGTCTTGGAAATTTTTCTTTGAGGTATTTCAATGCTAGTCCATCTTGATCCATGGCCGGCCTCAACAAATTGTTTCATAAATCCTAATTTTATGTGTAAGGGAGGTAAATGGACATTGATTGTCTCAACTAGTGGACTGTAATGGAATTCTTTTTATTTTGTGCTTCCCTGCATTCCAAAAAAGATGGCAGTAATTTTGAAGTCACGCCAAATCTACCATTGGTACTTTTTGTAGTTGAGGATTCAATAGGACGCTTCATGTTATCATATGGTTCTTTCATATGAACTGGATGGCCTATTGGAATTGATGGTAGTCCGTTGCCATTATGTAGTAACACTGCTTTTAAACTGAATTTAGAAGAATCTATGAAGAGTCTCCAGTCTTGACGATTGTGGTCAATATTAAGTGGGTCCATTAAACCATTGATGTCACTGTAGGCAAGAAAGTTGTTTTCCTTTTTAAAGGAGGCGATTATCCTCTTGTATAGGGCAATGGTCAGGCCACACCTTGAATACTGCGTACAGGTCTAGAGGCCTCATTTTAGGAAGGATGTAGAGTTGCTAGAATGAATACAAAGAAGGGGAACAAATGGGTGCTCTTATCAAAAAATGATAAGTACTGCAAATTACATCGTGTGGAGACTAAGTACCTGCAAGGTGATCTTATTGAGGTGTATAAGGTCTTGAATGGTTTGACAGACTCAATTCTGATGGAATTCTTCCTCTTGATCAGATTAAGAACCTGACGGAACTTAAATTAAAATTGAGGAAAGACAATTGTCGAATGTATGGGAAATTTTCCTTTAGCCAGCTGGTAGTTCATTGCTGGAACAAACTTCCATCTCTCATTGTAGAAGTTGATAACTTAAACAGATTCAAGGAGAAACTCCACAAACTTTTAGACGGAATGGATGTGTGGAATGTTTTTTTTTTTTTTTTGCTGATAAGGCCTCTCCAGCAACTTTCTTCTTCCTTATGGTTTGTGCAATGGCCATCCATTTACTGTCCATGAACTCTTGAATTTCATCTGTCCATCTCCGTTGTTGTCTTCCAGGTTTTCTTCTAGCTTCTCTTGGGTACCATTCTGTTATTTTCTTATTTGGATTTCTTTTCACCTTTAAGTTTCTTGGGCTTTATCACTTTCAGAAAGTTGTATTCTTCGTCGATATTTTGGTCCAGAAAGGTTTGAGAAGATCAACTTTTTCTTAAGTTCCAGTACATACTACTTTTTCTCCTCTTCTGTTATCTCAAAGACCTATACTAACCCACCGGGGTTCACTCGTTGGAGGCTAAGACTAGTCCGTTCTTGGCAGTGCAATCCAGTGGTACTTCATAGCCAGCCAGCCACCACTGAAACTAGTCGAAGTCTGGTTCTTTGCATTAATACAATAATGCTCTTGGTTGAACCGACCGGATTACTCCTGGATCTACCACGTGGCCAAATTTTACTGATTCAGAGTGCCCACTAAACCTTTTAAGGCCTGAGCCAGGACCATAGATATCTACATTTGCTTAGATTAAGGAACCTTTTTGGGTTCAAGTAATTCACTGAAAGTGGAGTTACTCTTTGAAAGGGGGCGAGTTTAATGGGAGGAACAGCATTAATTGAGCAGTGGAGGTGTTAAGGGGAAGTTAAAAAATTTAAAAAGATTGAGACATCATTTGCGTATTTATAATTGACTTCTGGCAGCCATTGCACATTCGTGAGCGGATGACATTTCTATTTTAGACACAGCTTGATTGATCTTTTTATCAATTCTTCTTTCACTTCCTACTTCTCCCTCCCCCACCCCCCTCCTTATATTAACACTCTTCCTCTCTGGACTACTTTTCCTTATACAGAAACGAAACATCTGCTTTCATATCGACTGTGAACGTTTCAAGACGAAGGAAGTAGTCTTTCGATCAAGGTTAACCTTCATCTGTACTTCAAGGTCACATTCAGAAGCAAGAAATATCGAAATAAAATAGCAAATATTAAATTAACGCAAAAGAAGAAAATAATAATAAATTGCGCATTTAATTATTTTTGTATATTACAGTAATTTCCAGATGTAGAAAAACCACGAGCGACATCTGGTGTTCGAAGTTAGATTATGGTAATCGAGTCCACAATTGTATAAACAGACTCAGTTCTTATAAAATTTTGTCCGAATGCGAGATAAAATGTGGCAAGCATCACGTGATAAGATGACGTGACACGTGACGTCACGTGACAACACTTAAATTACTTTCGATCGTTCTATTTTCTGTATTTTTGAGCCGATACTAATGACAGTTGGAGCCAGGCAAGGCTTGGAACAGTGTCTTCCAGTGACAGGTGCTCCGGCCCTTTTGATTCTGTCTATTTTTTTCGCTTCCCAACAGTCCCTATTCTTTCTTTTTTTAATTAATTATCGTCTATCTAGCTGAGGGGTGCTTGTTAGTGACAAATACAATCCCTTATCCTTTTCGAAGTAGGTCGTGGATTTGAATGATATTGATGCGCTGACCTCAGTTGACAACGCACTGGCGACTGGTTTCCTAGCAACATGGCACCGACAATTGACACGCGACATCAATACTATTGAATTACGTGTAGGACAACATCACCTAGTATCGAGGGGATTTTGTAGCTTCGAAAAAGGGTTATGAATTGATGATTTGGTATTTTAATAAAACCCCTCTATTAACTGATGCAGCTGCCAGTGGAAAAGGAAGTCAGTCACGTGATGTTAGAGCGATGACGTCATTGAAACCTCAAAAGGACGCGGTGGAAAATGCGCAAACAGAAGCCTATTAAAGGCTAAATAAATCGGACAGATATTCAGCCTTTAATAGGCTTCTGTTTTTTTTGATAAGATGATAAGCAGAAGGGGGATGTTCGTGGACAGATCGATAAGGGATTCAAAACAGACTTTTTTGGTTGGCCAATAAAACTTCTATAGGGCCAGCCAAAAAGTAAAGGTGCACTTTTATTTTCTGGAAAAAGTGAAGATGACAGAACGTAATCATTGTTTTGGTCATAGAGAAAGGAAGGTTAAACTTCAAAATGGTGAACGTTGGTTTCACTATATGAGGCCAGAGGTCGCTGTTTCTGCCTACCATGATACACATAATATAGACTCTATTATATATTACGATTTTAGGTATTAGTGAAAAAACTTTCAATAGGTTTTTAGGTTTTATCGAAAAATAGGTTTTATAGGCATTATTAAAAACCAACAGATTTTCTAGGTATTATTGAAGATCTCTTTCTGTGGTTTTATGAGTATTGACTCATATTATTAGGTTTTTACAAGTATTAAAAACCACAATAGGTTTTAAGGGTTACTGAAAAACCTATTTCAAGAGGTTTCAAATAGGTTCTAAACTACCTATATCAATAGATTTAAATAGCTACTAAATAACCAATTTCAATAGGTTTATACACATTTAAAAACCTTATTTAAGCAGGTTTTATAGGTGCTGAAACCATCTATTCCAATAGGTTTTTACGTATTTAACACCCCCAATTAAGTAGACTCGATAGGTATTGTACTTTACGTTTCTGCAGGTAGCGAAAAGGTCAATAGGTTTTACAGGTATTGAAAACTCTAATTCAATAGGTTTATTTATCGAAACCAATTAGAAAATCTTCCTTTTTGCCCTAAGAGTGCCCTTGGAAGCTCTTAACAACAAAAATCGATCAAATTCTTCATTAATTGGGTAACCATGGTGATATCAAAAGAAAAACTAATTACATCCCAAAATAAACACCGCTGTGGTGTGTTTGTGGAAACGAATTCATTTGCCTTTTTTTTTTTTTAATGAATGTACTTTTGTCGCCTTTTCTTACTCTCATTGATCCAACCGAGAGATTTCAATATTAAAGAAATTATCGGGTGTCTTTTACAAAGAGTTTATTAACTCTTCTGCAAGCTCTTTTCCCTTAATCTTTTAATCCTTCGATTGTAACCAACTTTGAAAATATATTTCGAGAACTCTTTTTCTTTAGGGTTGATACAATCAACGTTTTCTTGCTGCTGCTACTCCACGAGACAGATAACACCACCTGATACTTTCTGCTAAAGTAAGTTATGTGGGAGACGCCAAGATACAATTAAAATAAAGGAAACATCTGGCCTAAGGACGACACAAGCAGATAATTGAGGATTTGCTGAGTAGCGCTGGATTACATTCCTAGAATTGTAAGAAATCCCACGCTATCAGTCCCTCAAGAGGCCTTCTTTTTTTCCTATTTTTTTTCCTCTCGTTCCGAGAAAATAACTTTATTTCACGGTATTGGTCAATAACCAGGATAATAAAAAGACATACCTTTTGGATTGTTATCAAAATAGGTTTTCAAATAATTATTATTGAAAAAAAAAACTATTTCAATAGGTTTTTAGGTATTACCAAAAAAATCTTTTTCAAAGATTTTAGGTATTATTGAAAAAATAGTGTTGAAATAGGTTTAATGTATTACAAAATTAGGGTTCAATAGGTTTTTGAGAATTATTGAAAAACTTTCGATTGATTTTTAAGTATTATTGAAAAAAACCAGGTTTTCTAGGCATTATTAAAAATTCAGTAGGTTTTCTAGATATTACTGAAAATCTTTTTCCATGGAGTTTATGGGTATTGAAAACATATTTCATTAGGTTTTCACAGGTATTAAAAACTTTATTTCAATAGGTTTTCAAGAAATACTAAAAAAACCTATTTCAAGGGGGTTCGATAGACTCTGAAACCCATATTTCAATAGGCTTAATTGGTACCAATTTCTAAATATCCAATTTCAATAGATTTATATGCATTTAAAAGTTCTATTTAAGCAGATTTTATAGGTATTGAAGCCACCGATTCCAATAGGTTTTGTTTGTTTTTAAACCCCCCCCCCCTTTAAATAGGCTGTATTGGTATTGTTCTTTAGGTTTCTATGGGTAGTGAAAAGGTCAAGAGGTTTTACAGTTATTGAAAACTCTATTTGAATAGGTTTTTACAGTAATAAAAATCTATTTCAATAGATTTTAATAGGCACCGAATGGTCTATTTCAATAGGTTTTAATAGGTACTGGAAACCCTATTTCGATAGGTTAATAGGTACTGAACAACCCTATTTCGATAGGTTTGTGGGCAAGTAAAACTCCTATTTATAAATAAAAATCTATTTCAATAGATTTTAATAAGCATTGAATGGTCTATTTCAATAGGTTTTACTAGGAACTGAACAACCATATTCCGATAGGTTTCACTAGGTACTGAACAACCGTATTCCGATAGGTTTTAATAGATACCTATTTTTAAATAAAAAATTTCAATAGATTTATATGCATTTAAAAGCTCTATTAAAGCAGATTTTATAGGTATTTAAACCATCTGTTGCAATAGGTTTTGTTGGTATTTAAACCCCCATTTAATAGGCTTTATAGGCATTGATCATTAGGTTTCTACGGATAGTGAAAAGATCAATAGGTTTTGCAGTTATCGAAAACTCTATTTCAATAGGTTTTTACAGTAATAAAAATCTATTTTAATAGGTATCGAATGGTCTATTTCAATAGGTACTGAACAACCATATTCCGATAGGTTTTAATAGGTACAGTAAAACCCTATTTCGATAGGTTTGTGGGCAAGTAAAACCCCTATTTATAAATAAAAATCTATTTCAATAGATTTTAATAGGCATCGAATGGCCTATTTCAATAGGTTTTAATAGGTACTGAACAACCCTATTTCGACAGGTTTAAATAAGTATCCATGTCTAAATAACCAATTTAAATAGATTTATATGCATTTAAAAGCTCTATTTAAGGAGATTTTATAGGTGTTGAAGCCACCTATTACAATAGGTTTTGTTGGTATTTAAACCCCGACTTAAACAGGCCGTATAGGTATTGTTCTTTAGTTTTCTAAAGGTAGTAACAAGGTCAATAGGTTCGACAGGTATTGAAAACTCTATTTCAATAGGTTTCTCAGTAATAAAAATTATTTCAATAGATTTTAATAGGTATTGAGTGGTTTAATAGATACTAAAGAACCCTATTTCAATAGGTTTAATAGGTACTAAACAACCCTATTCCAATAGTTTAAATAGGCACCAATTTTAAACAAACAATTTCAATAGATATATGTGCATCTAAAAGCTCTATTTAAGCAGATTTTATAGGTATTGAAGCCACCTATTCCAATAGGTTTTGTTGGTATTTAAACCCCCACTTAAACAAGCCGTATAGGTACTGTTCTTTAGGCTTCTATGGGTAGTAAAAAGGTCAATAGGTTCGACGGATATTGAAAACTCTATTTGAATAGGTTTTCACAGTAATAAAAACCTATTTCAATAGATTATAATAGGCACCGAGTGGTCTGTTTCAATACGTACTGAACAACCCTATTCCGATAGGTTTATGGGCAATTAAAACCAAATATATTTCAATAGATTATAGCAGGTATTGATAAAAAGTAGATATAATAAATTACTTTAATAGGTATTAAAAAGTAATAAGTGAAAGTTAAGATGTTAATTTACTTAATAATTAAATTATAGATTAATTATTAAATTTGATTAATTAGTTTAAATTAAATATTATGACGTTTAATCCATTATTTTTTTCTTTATATTAATACACCAGTAAGTTTATACACATTCATTGTATGATAACGTAGAAGTAACATTGTAAAAGTAACGTAGATTACGTTTTGCCTTCTGAATAAATTATTAATAAGTTCTTCTCGGCACGTGTAAGACTTACACTTACTTCATTCACTTCTTACAAATGAATTACTTCGTTCTATCAATTTATTACCGCATTATTACAATCGTAAAAAGTAAAGGAAATAATATTTTGTTCTAAACGACCGATGAGCATCTTGGATGTGTGCCAACATCCCGTCCCAGTAGCCCGGATGCTTTTAATGGGATAGAAACAGATGTTGAACGAGTCTGATATATGATGAGAAATGGAGGAAATATGCGCTCTTAAATACTTATTGTGATGGCCTTCTTAAAGGTGGTGTGATGGCAGTGACCTCGCTTTTGACACAAGAATCTTGTAGGAATGCGAAGATTATCTTCAATGCATTCTACCACTAATCTACTGCGCATCAAAATGAAGGTGGGGGGAGGAGGAGGAGATAGTGGGCTCATCCTCCATTAATCACCCATTTTAACGCTTCATAAATCTTCGGCATAAGGAAGAATGTTCGTATTTTTCTTTGAATAACAAGCCACGTGCCTTTGTCATTATAAGACATCACGCAAAGTTGTTCTGGGAATTGCACCCCCCCCCTTTTTACCACTAAGAGCTAGTTTGCAAACAAAACCCAATATCGTAAATTATAGGGATATTCGCGAACTGTTTTTCTTGCTAATTCTTTTGGAGAGAACTCAATATTTCATCCTAATGATCATTTCGATAATGTAAACGTAGCACTGGGTTCCCTAATAAATTGGCAGGGCAGTGTATAATCTGATCATATCAAGAGACAGAATCCGAATTGCTTTCGAGTAAGAACATTTAAATTGGTTTAGGATATCTAAAGAGGCTTTGACTTCAGTCATTAAACAATTTCTTTCAAATGCCCTACAGAACAATCATTTTCTTGGAGTCTGTTTTCTCTGAAGGGCCGGACAAAAGATTTCAATTCATCTCTGTAATTAGATTATCCCAATTTATGCTAACTTCGCTTTCTCCAACCATCCTTTGTGTGGTAAGAGTATTCATGTGAATAATTCCTTCTGGCTATGGATCTCTTTCCTTTAATGTAGTATGAAACGCCAGAGTTCGTTTCCTGTCTCTAACGGAAGTTGTGGATATTATTATAGGGGTTTAGTGTTCCTGAAGAAAACATAACATACAGTCAGCGCCCACGTTATTAGGTACACCAAGACTTCATGTAAATGGTTTATTCATTTTTTTCTTACCATGTCCACTTGAAGACTGTAGACACTCTCTGCGTCGATATGTGGGTGAACTCCATTAACGTCTGCAATCATACCTCTCGTGAAATCGTAGGAATTTCCTACGAGGAATGTATTAACATATCATGTGATTGTGACGCATCGTTATTTGTTTGGTATTTTGTGCCAAGGCTATTAGACAATGCGGCATCACTATATTTGTGCATACGTACAGGAGTATTGTCGTGATGCAAAGCCCATTCTAACACCTTTTTTCTTAGATATTATGTAAAAAAATGGCCATTTAGTTTATCAGTCTCTTGAATGGCAATTCTTTAGCTGGATAATAATTGTGGATAAGGCTCTTTATAAAGACCAAAAAAGGAAAAAGAGAAAGCATGAATTTTCCATCAGTTGTTTTGAACCTTTGATTTATATCTTTTATATTAAACGTCATAAAGATCTTTCTTAAAAGTTGCTTCTGTCATGGTATGTATGAGTTTCAATAACTAATTTCTTTCTTTTATTTTCCAGGAACAAACACCAAATTAAATTTAATGCAGATTTGAAAAGTTGCAATTCGGAGCTCTGAATGTCAACTATTTTACCAATAAACAGAAAGAGAAAAACAGATTCAAAATCTTTAAGAAAGCAAAGCATCTCCCATTATGTATCTAGTTTAAGGAAAAGAAAAGTTTTAACATCTGTCAAGAAAGAATTAGAAGAGGGAGGAAAAATAGAGTTGGCAACGCTTTTCCACAAAAAAGGAAAAAAAATAAGTTGCTGAAATTGCGTAGTGTTTCTTTTAGAAATCATTCTTAAAGTACAAAGTTCTGTTTACTGTAACGTTTATTGTAAAATAAGAAGTTAGAAATTGGCAGTTGTGGCTCGCAGTTATTTTTATACAACTCCCCCATTTCCTTCCCCTTTTGGGAGGACAGAAACACAAAAGAGCTGGTGGAATGCTTTAATTATTTCAGTGTCTGTATTTCTCTCTTCGTTCTGGCATGCGTTTCTCTAATTACGTGATTTTTCTTATTAAAGTTCTAAGATTATTTAATACCAGTGTCTTATTTAAGGTCACGCATGCGTGTATTATCATCGAGAAGTTCATCCAGGAAAATATCCAGTTTCTAATGGTAAAAACCCGAGATCCCGGTTGCTTTGCCCATTTTTGGATAATTTCTATTCCCTTTCTATTACTGCTTTTGTAATGTCACTTATTGATTTATTTGAGTTTCTTTAGCGATTAAATTTAAAAGAATAATCAAAAAAGTCAATCGATATTCAAGCTGCCATTGTTTCGGTGAATGATTTCATCATTTAAATTAATGGATGGCTAAATAAACGTTCAAAGAGAAATACTGCGTTAATGAGTTTAATTAAGAAAAGAGTTGCTAATTCTCTGTGGAATGAATCGTTCTGGGAACCATAAAATTGCCTTTTTTATTATTTTTTTTAATTTAAAGTAATTACTGCAAAACTCCAGCTTAGTTAAAACATTTGCACGTTGTTTGCTTTGGTAACAAAATTTATTAGTTTAATTTATTAGTTTAATTAGAAAGCCATAATAATTAAAGAAAAACATTTGGATTGAAATCAGAAATCCTTAATGAAGCTAAATAAATACCAAATGTAGAAATTCAATAAAATAAAACTACTTTAATAAACATTTATATTTTGATCTTAATACGATAGTTCCAGTTACTTTCAATAATACCTATTTTTCCTAATCGACTGTCAGCGCACTCTAACGGCCTAATTGGGCAAAATAAAATTAATAATTATTAAATTAGCAAGGAGCCGTTAAATAATTAAGGAGCCGTTAAATAATTTCACTGAAAATCAGTTTTATTGCTAAAAACAATTTCTTTTTTTCTTAAACATATAAAAAAACAGAAATAATAATAATATTATTTATCTATTTATTATTATAGAAATAATAATAAAAATATTAAGAATAATATATTTTATTATAATGGTTTTAAACGCATTTTATTCTATCTTTCGTGACGTGCTTATTTATTTTGCATAGAAATTAAACGAGTTAAACACCAGACATTTTAACAAAATGAACAGATGAGCGTTCAAATTCTCATTTGTCTGAATCTTTTCATTGTCCTTTTTCTTAATCATGTCTGGTTGAAGATTTGCCAACTTGGAGTCCATTTTTCAACTGACAGATCTGAAACGGAAGAAAAGAAAAGAAAAATAAAGTCGTTTGTCATGTCTACAACTAGTGCATTAAGAGTTACTTAAGAAGAGGATGGGAACAAACATATCTTCTTTTTTGAAGAACATTTAGAGACGTTATTTTGCTGGGTTAATGGTTTAATTGGAATTATCAATTATATTGGGAGTTGAAGCATCCAATGTACAATGTCCGAATTAGACCCTGACAGGACATCTTAGTAGAACAAATGGAACGCGGCGAGCTTCCTAATTTCTTTAGGTGACAAATTAACTAAGGAGGGAGTTTCTGTCTGTCTGTCTACCCACATACCCAGAGCTATGTTGGTAAAAAAAAAAAAAAGGGCTGAGTCACCCACTTTTCTTTTTTTATCGATTTTCTAATGTAGGAAGATTCGAAATCTCGTACCATTCAATGAACATTGGAATATGATGACGCGAAAAAAAGAGTTTTGAATTCCAGTTTTACTGTTTGAGTCGTGTTAAAATATGAAACGTATTTTCCCATAAATTAAAGGAACCAAACTTCATGAAAGAACAAAAATATGAACGATAAATCCTCCATTGGTTGTAAATTAACAATCGGCATTACAAAAGCCAATGGGATCTAAATGAGAGACCATAATTGGACACTTTTTATGATGTTATATTAATTAACCTGCCAATGTATAAATTTATTTATTTTCATTTTAATATCTAATTCCTTATTCTTATTTTTGATCTCTTTAAAAGGCTTTAAATAAATTATGTTTATCAAAAGTTACCACGAAGAGTTCAAAGAACTTTCTGTACTGAGGGATTTTTTTCCCTTTATGGTAACACCAATACCAAAGATTATTGAAACATTTAGCGCTCTGGTGCAGTATGAGTTGGGAATTTAGGAGACGTAAGATACTTAACATTGGACTTGAAGTTGTGTAGATTGAAGTATCAGACTCCAAGGTATCATTTGATTTTTTTTTTGTTGAGAATTAATATTAAGTTAATCCAACCGAAGTATTTTTTTCACCATAGATCGTAGTGCCCTACTGCCATCTTTGTTATATATTTAATAAGTTTTAAGGTTTGGTATTAGTTAATTCACTGAATTAATTCTTCTGAACTGGAAATAAAAACATTTCTTTCAGCAATTCAGTGTCTATTTTTGAGTTGTCTGTCTAATCCAGACATTGATATGGTAACAAATTACTCCTGCGCTTATTTTGGGCAGCTTATGTTTCGTGGATAAAAGTTTTAATGGGGTGTTTCAATCAATAGTAGCTTTTCTACAGATTCCATGCATTTCCTTTCTTCTAAAAAAAAATAATAGAATGCGGTTATTCTTTATTTAAACTTCCAAGTAGACTCTGCACATCCTTCCCCCATTGTTCAACTTGACACTAATAAGGTCTGTAAATGAAAAGAAAGATTTTTAAAGGCCCTTTGGTAGAGTTTCTCATTATCATGCACTGAAATCCAGACATTGCTGCGTTAGACAGCTTCAGTAATCATGAGTTTTATGAATAAAAGTTATCAGTTTTACGTATACTTCCAATAACACCAGACCACACTTAAGATTCTATTTCGGGAACCCAAAGATGTCAGTTAATCTTAAAAATTCTCCTTTTGTTAAACATCCAACAAAAGTAATAAGCTTTGTACACGTGTTATTGACTTTAATATAAAGTACGAGGATTTGGCGAGGCTGATGGGGATGCAGAAAGTAAGAATGCGGTTAAGTGGAGTACAACAAAAGAAGTTCAATACACTGAGCAGCCAGTTTGAATGACCAAAAAAAAAAAACTGCAGGTTCATTGAGGTAATTAAGGCAGAAGCCAAAGAACGAAAGAATATAAATAAGAGGCAGGTAGTAGATGAAAAAATACGAGAAGAGACATGGTTTCCATGGTATCTGCTGTTTTATATCTCCAAAATATCCATCTGTAAACCTATTTGGAGACGTATCCAGTGCTTTTCATTTCTGGCGTTGTGTTACAGCTTTGCCTGGTGCAATTCTGCTTGAACGGTTAGCGAAACCATCGGTACAAGCTCTCTGCTAACGAGGCTAGGGATCCCCTTACATCAGTGTGCGTCCTCTGGCAATCTACAGGGAGAATATATCACAGTGACATGGCTGTTTCCGAAACTCTAATAAATTTATTTGATTTTCGCTAACGAATAGTCCACTATGAAGTGCCATGTGGCTTTTAATAGGGCAATTGTGTGCCAACAGGAAAGGCATGGAGAACGTATGACCTGGAAATAATTAGTCCGGAAGTCTGAAGGACACCATTGAAAATATCTGACCACTACATCTCGGCCTGCAACTACACAACAAGAACGTGGACATTGTAGCTGGCATTTTGCCAGTAACAAACTCAAAATTTATTCGATTTTACAAGAAATAATTCGAATTTGTATTAGGAAGATATTAATAGTAACAATAAGTCAGTATTATGGACTCACTGGTCAAAATATTAGAAAGTATCATTTAATAGCTAGTAAGGCCACCTTTTGGCCGAATTACAGCCCGCACAGAGCAGGATTATGGTATTGACTAGCAAAGCCCTTACCATTCTTAAAGAGGCTCCAAACACAGAATTATAAATTTTACAAATCATGAAAAGACCTGAGTTCCAGTCCTGTTGATGATGGGAGGAATTTTTATGGGCCTTTTTCACAACGTGGCTCAGTTAGTCGGTCTCAGGCGAGGGTTATCATCATCATCATCAACAGCCATTCTTAATTCACTGCAGGATGAAGGCCTCTCCAGCAACTTTCCATTCCTTCTATTTTGTGCAATGGCCCTCCATTTACTGCCCACGAACTCCTGAATTTCATCTGTCTGTCCATCTCCGTCGTTGTTTTACAGGTCTTCTTCTAGCTTCTCTTGGGTACCATTCTGTTATTTTCTTAGTCCATCTGCCATCATGTCTTCGAGCTATTTGTCCTGCCAAAGTCCATTTCAGTTCTTTACTTTTGATACTTTTGATAAGAATGTCCTTTACTTGAGTTTGCTGCCTGATTCCCAATATAATTCGTTCCATTCTTCGCTGTGTAGTTCTCAGCTTCTCTTCCATTCTTTTGGTAAGTGCCCACGTTTCATAAGTCAATATGGCCTTAGTCGTTGATGCTTCTAAAAGCCTATTACAACAACAGTAAAGGGGCACTAAAAACTCTTTCTGCTCGGGACTCGGAAATGCGTTGGTCCGGTCCTGAGCCCGTACGCGTAGTAACATGTATTTCACTAGTGTCTGAGGAAGTCTAGCTCCATATTCTTTCATCAGGATATCTGTTAGCTGCTGTATTGTGGTTGGTAGAGAACAGAAAAGCTGAACTATCCTCTCCAACATATCCCAGCCATCGGAAAGATCATTTGTCTTCCCAATAACTGGATTACCTAAGAAGCCCCAAGAAAGGGTACAGTATTCATTTGAGATCAGTTGTGATCTTACCACGTGACAGTAATCAGTAAATGCGCGCCATCGTGAGTAGTACAGTTGGTAGGATCACCATCCTCCCCACACCGGGTGAAAAAGACCCGAGTTGGAGTCTGATCGATGACGGGAGGAGGACATTTGCATACCGTACATTTAATTGCAAAAGGTTTCTAATATTTTAGCAAGTAAGTGTAAAACAGAATGATTTTTAGTAATTATCGAAGATGGTATTATTAGATCTGTTGAAAAATGTTTTGTTTGCTTCCAGTTACATAACTGAACTATTGAAGAAGAGAGAATCCCTGAAACTGCAGAAATCTTGGGAGATTGTTTCGCGTGTCAAAGCCCGCCCATTCCAGCAATACGTGACCTGATAGCAATAAAGTGAAAAGATTTTTGAAATGCTGTACCATCGCAAGACCCGATAAATGGGTGAGTGACCAGAATAGGCTTCCAGATAGAAATCTCTCGCTGAAAGAGATTCCACAAAAACGACAAAAAGAGGAATGATACAAAAAATAAAACTTCCAGGATAGTTATAAAAGGTCGGGTACATATGACTGGAATTTCTCTAACTCCCATGAGCTTTGTAAGTAATCTCTCTCAGTCGGATTTTAAGCAACAAGGAAAGGCACTTTTATAAGTTTGACAAGAGGAAGGATTCAATCCCTGTACTTTCGAACCAACATATTCCAGAGGTGTAATAATCTTCGGAGAGACTTAAAATGATAAATTGTCACTAATCCCTAATCTCATTTACCACATCCACTTGAAAATATGATGTTGATCTTTAGAAAGACATGTATTCTTCATTTTTTTTACTATCTACGTTCTCTTTTCTTGTCTTCCATTGCTGGAGATTTTATCTTTAGGATACTGATACATTTTTTGTAAGATTAAAATTAAATATACACTCAGTGATCACTGAATTATGACCATCCCATCTATAATGAACCTTATAGCTCGCAGTATAAAAATCCAAATAGCTTCTTTGCCAGAAGAGTGGTAATTTGTATCTAGACAGCTATGGGACATAGTAAAGATATCAAGGAGTTTCAAAAGGGCATGATTGTAGGAGCTCGTGAGTCAGGCGCTTCTATATCAGAAACGGCACGTCTTGTTGGGTGCTCACGGCCCACTGTGGTTAAGGTGTACAAAGAATGGTGTCGAACGGGTCGAACCACCTCACGCCGACAGAACTGTAAAGGATTACGCAAGGTTTGTGGTAAGCGAAGGGTGCAGGGCGTTGCACGAGTTCAAAGGCAGGTCACTGTGTGACGGCTAACATCGCAATACAATATGGGGAATGCAAGAACAATGTCCCAAATATACGATGCGCCGCAAACGCAGATGTATGGGGTTCCACAGCAGACGACCCTCTCCTCACTGCTGATCATCATCAACAACGAAACATCGACTTCAGAGCACACACAATTTACAGACAATATACACGAAGCAATATGGCCTTAGTTGCTGATGCTCCTAAAACTCTACTAGAACAGCAACATCAACAATGATTGGACACTGGAAAGTTAGAAATGAGTGTACTGGTCAGACGAGCCCAAATATCTGGTGCAACACGACAGACGCCTTCGTGTGTGGCTCAAGCAAAACGAGTCCATGGATCCATCGTGCATGGTGCCCATAATCCAGGCAGATAGCGATGGTCGCTTAATATGGGGCGTGTTTTTTTTATGGAAAGAATTTGGATCTCTGATGAGTACGGACCAACGATTCATTGGTGAGGTCTAGTGGACATAGTGTTTTTGTCAAGCGATTCCTGTGATCCCCCACAAATCTGCGTGAGTACCTCGTGATGTATGCACAACATTGCAAAGCCGGTGTGGGTTATGTGTGTTGTTTTACTGGTCTTTTAGTTAGTGGGAGGCTCGATCACAATGGGAGGAGCCTTTCAGCATCCGTCCACCGGCACGAGGAGCTGGACCAAGAAGGTAGAAGGAACGCCTGACGGGCTCTCTCCCCACTTGCAAAGCGAGAGAGGAGAGAGACCAAGTTAGAGGAACGGGGTGTGTTGGATAGGAAAGATAAGAAAGGGGAAGGAAGCAGGGGTAGGCAGAACGGAAGACTACTCCCAGCAGAGGGACGAACGACGTAATCCCACGCCTCTCAGTTGCCTAGCATCAGCAGAACCTCTTCGATGAGGACTTATCGAGGGTGGTTAAAATCCCGCCTGGGGAGTGTCCCAGGCCAGCAAAGGAGCCCGAAAGCATCTATTCCCATGCCGATGGAGAGGTGGCGTCAGCGAAGGAACTTCAAGGGGAAGAGGTGAAAGCAGGAATCTCACCCGAGGAAGACCCTTGGGTGCACAAGTGGTTTATCCCCTACAGAGAGAAGTGCCGGCGTCGGCAAGTGGAAACTTTGTCAAGAGAAGTGCCGGCGTCGGCAAGTGGAAACTTTGTCAAGAGAAGTTGAGTATCACCAGGTGAAGTCTTCTAGGAGCATCGGGAAACATGTTGGAGCATTTCAGAAGATGAAGCCACCGTGGATGAACAGGGAAAAGCTAGAGACGGCTTTCGAGTGGCCACATAATAGAGACTTGATGATGTAATTTCAATGATGCATCCTGTGGAGCACAGAATCATTAATATACACGATTAATCTTAAAATGGCAAATATTTTGAAAGACATCTTTGAGGGTGGTATCTTGTGCTTCGAATAATCGGGGTTATTGTTGTGTAGGAGGGACTCGAATCAGAATTAATTACCACTAGAAGAGATATTTCAAAGTTACAGAAGTCCGATATATAAATGAGACAGAGCATGGACACACCTAGTGACGTCACCAGGATCACCAATGGACTTATAATTTCCACGTATTTGCCAATTGCCCAATTTGATTAATTCTCTCCACTTCAACATTCCCTCTATTAATTCTCACCTCTTTAATCAGCAACCTCCTGTTGACTAATCCATACAATCTCCAAAAGATCGTTATTAGGTATAAATATAGCCACGTCTTGAACTCGCATGATTGATTACGTTTCCTTATCTCCCGCCCACCCAAACATCTACGATGACTCGCCCACGCACTCATCTACGAATAAATATTAAAATAGGACGATGTTCCAGAGACGCGTGTGACGTAATTAAGGGGGAGGTGACGTTATCCGATGATGTGTTAATCTGTTTGTTGTCAGAATCATCTACAAAACAGCATCAGAAACTTCTGCTCAATGTTCCATTTGGTTTGATCTCTAATAATCCTATTGTCATCCGCTATCCAAATTATTGGAACCATTACGTGTTTATCTATTCGTGGGCGTTTCGAAGAACTGTAGTACATTCTGTCGTTCGTTGAATACTTGCTGAAATTTTCGTCTGCGTTATGACGTAGTTTTATTGATCGCATCTTTCCGGTTAAAGGTCCCATTTCCAACAACCAGCAATTGTGATGAGTGGCCAACATCCAAGAATTTTCTTCCTTAATTTTCCAAGTACAGTTGGAAAATTTCGCTTATTTCTTAAAGTTTGTTTAGTTTGGTAGTTATAATCGCATTGTATCCAATGATGAAGGCATAGAATGTAACAGTTGACACGTCAACACGCAAACCACGTGACTTCTTCGATTGTCACGTGGCTTCTTCGATTGCATCGTGGTAACTCCAACCATGCAGCGTATTGCACCCTGTACTAGTGCCGATGTATTCTAATCGTCTGATTGAGGGCGTGTCTGCTGCGACAACTACGACCTACATTCCGATCGGATGATTCTTTGCAGACCTCTTTTATTACGTTCCGTTGACTTCGGACGTTTTCCAGGTGGTTTCGTAATAGTTTCAGCCGTTACGAAACGACAGGCCAGTTGATGTCATCCAGACGTTGACAGACATCGGGACACCCCTCCGTTGATGGTTGAACTTGACCAATCATGAAGGGAGGAGTGTCCGGATATTAATGGTAGGGCAATGAATAATACAAATATCTTGGAAGGTCACTGGTAAAAATTTACATCCTCAAGCAACCCCCAGAAGTTGTTTTGTTCGTGTATCTCTCTTCTGTTACACTGCATTCCCAAAAGTAACCGTATACCTGGATGTTTTAAAGAGCCTTTTATTGATATAGTATTTAATAACGCGTCAGACCATTTTGATCTCAATTATATTGATTTCTTGTTATCAGAATCCGAATCAAATTTTGAAAACAGGAAGACAATAGTTTGGTTGTTGTAATAGAGTTTTAGGAGCATCAGCGACTAAGTCCATATTGCTCCATGTATACTGTCTGTAAACCCGAGTTCCGGGAGAGAAAACCATGCTACCCTCGCCTGAGACCGACTAACTCTGCCACGTTGTGAAAAAGGCCATAAAGATTCCTCACGTCATAGACAGCACTGAAACCCAGGTCTTTTCCACCAGGTGTGGAGAGGACAGCGATTCTACCAACTGTGCTACCCATGAGGGTCAATAGTTTGGTATCTTCCTTCATCATAACAGTATTCAGCTAGAGATTATGGACATTTTGGTTTGGTCTGAAGAGGAGGTTCCAGTTCATCTCAAAGTGTTCATTGTGGTTAAGTTTGACCCAGACCAAATCACTAGAAGCTGTGCAGTATGACATGATGTATTGTCATGTTGAAATAGAAAAGGGACTTGTCCATGCTGCTATCATATCGTAGAAAGGATTGAATGAGAAATAATTTTTCTCTTTCCAGCATGACCTGGAATACCTAATCCTTGCAATGCGGCATACAATGATATAACTTAATGTCCAAAAAATTATCCAATAATCCATTTGAAACATGGATTATTATCCATCTACTTATCTGGTAGATGTGGATGTTGTTTTTTTAAAGAGGAATCCGGTACAAATAAAGTATTAGTTGCTAGCAGATTAGACAGGAGGCAGAACTCGCCTGCCCTTATTGATGCAAGGTATTCAAGAGCTGGAATAACTACCATGAGCGTGGATAATGTAATTTGCATACATCTAAACAAATTTATACGCGAAGTAATTGGATCTACATCCTGCTGGTCTATTTGATAAACGACACTACACCACCACCACATACTCTCTCTTCAGTATTCACCCAGGTTTGAAATGGCTTGTTTACAGTCTCGCCCTTTGATGACAACGTATTATCCATCCTCCAACATCATTACCTGAGGACTACGTTATCCTATTTCACCTTCCACTAGAGTTCTCTCCATAATGCATTGAGGAAATGTCGACAATATTTCATACTTTGTAAACTACGCCATTTCCTCTAATAGATAATCTAATAGGTTGCTAGCTGGAGCAATCCTTCCTGTAAAGCTCCTCCTCTGTCCGAAATATCCAACAACTTGCTCGACAGTCACAATAAACCCGTTGGACATCGAAAACACTTTTTCAGTCGGTTGATAACAAAGAGAAATACGAAGGATCTTTCATCCAAGAAAGAAAAGAAATTTATTCCTTTGAATTTCGAAGACCTTGGACTACAAAACAATGCACTTGCCATCCGGAGTAAACTCTTTCCTTTCTTGATCGATGCTACCTTTTGTTTCGCAGATAACTACTATCGATTCTTTGGATCCAATGCGCGCTGTGCACTTCCCTTCCGTGGTACTTATCGAAGAGAAACTTTCAGCTTTCTTCGTTTGTGATTAAGGTTTCTACGTGTTTGTTTTTTCTTAAAGATATTTCTTCAGAGTTGTCTTTTTTATTGTGTTCTACGAAATCTGACTTGGTGCTTCGTTTGCCTTACCACTAAATAAATCTACGATGGCACGCGAAGATCTTGCGAGTTTGACACACGGTAAAGCATCATTGGACACATATTACAGAAGTGCACATCCTAAAGTTAACTTATGTACACTACCCTCCAACATGTATAGGAACATTAATGAAAAACATGGAGATCGACACTACTGCACTTTCTAATATTTTGTTAAGGCAGTGTACGTTAAATTCTACAATTATAGATTTATTAAAAATTCATTAAATGAATCGGATCTGGTCTGTTTCGAGCCCGGATTTCTTTCTGATTAAATAAAATCCTCAAGTGGTTATTTTCGTATTTATTATTTATGATAATGGCAGCCACATTGGGTGAAGGTTGGGCAGTCATCTATGTACGCCCATGGCACAATTAACTGTTAATAGAGACAGCGTCAGAGAAGGGGAAATGATGCCAGGTGTCGCTGACAGCTCAACATGTCTACTGCAGCTGTGGGGTTGTTACTGATACCAAACGATCGACAGCTTTGGAGGTAGAATGGCGTGTCTCTGTGACGCTAGCTGATAGCGAGGAGATTTAGTAATAAATCCAGTGGGTCACGTGAGCAAACTCGTGGACTGTAACCACCCTGGACTTTGACACGGCAACAGTTAGCAAACAAACTGTTTTTAAGAACCAATTGGTAAGTTGTGGCAGCTCCCCCAAACTATTGATATTTCTCATTAAGCGCATGCGCACTAATAACAGGACCATTATGATGTCTTACTTCTACGCTAAGATTCAATTAATCTTTTATACAAATGGTCTGGATCAATGCAATGAAAGGGATTTGTAAAATACTCCCTTAGGAAAACACCCTGGGGTGTGTCCAATAAACGAATGGTGCTAAATGTCATCTGTTCGGTCTGACGTCAAAGAATGTTGAAATTTTTTCCAATTATCGTAAACTCCAGAAAGGTTAATTTCAATAGATTCGTTTTGCAATTATATGAAGAACTTGTCCAATCTTTTTTATATTTCCCAACATGGAGTCGTTTATCTGTAAAGATTATCAAGAAAATTCAGGTCCCGCTATTTGGTGTAACAATTCTGGTGACAATGAGTGGAACTAGTTGGTGGATTGATAGTAGCTGGGTCCTAAAAATTTTAGGAGTATTATTTAGTTGGGGATAAATCTCCTGGTAAAAATTTGTTTCGGTAAATTGTTTATGGGCTTCTTTTGGAACCACAGGTACCATGAAGTGAAAGAGGACATTGTAGTTGTTGTTTTCAGTGGAATGAGACCGATTTGGTCTGGCAGAGTTGCTGAAGCAGTGAGGGTTACTCCTAGATTTGTTAGGTTAATTGGAATCTATTAGAGGTTTACTGCTGGATGTTGTGGAATGAACTCGTTATCTTAGATCTGTTACTTAATGCGTCTGCATTAAATTAGATCTCTCTTTGGGAAAAAATATTGGAGAGTTGCTAAACCAGGAAAGACAGGTTCAGGCTTGGATTCATCAGTATGATTCCCAAACTAAACAAATGTCAAAACAATGGAAGCATGCAGAATCACCGCCCTCCAAAATGGCAAAGGTGCAACCAAATCCTGGAGAGGTGATGCTGTCAGTATTTTGGATCAGTTTACCTTCAAAAGGACCCTACTGTGATGGCAAATTATCATTCCAATCTCCTCATAAAGCTATGTGCTGCTATAAAAGAAGGAGAAAGCTGTCAAAAGGCGTGCTCCTACTCCACGATAATACCCCTGCGCATCCTCGCATTCTGCAATGAGGAGAGCCCACGAATTGCCACATCCTCCTTATTTCTCTGACCTTGCACCCTAGGATTTCTTCCTCTTTCTGCCCTAAAGTCCTTTCTTCGTTGAGCCTTTTCTGATTATCTTTCTCTTAATCTTTATTTCGTTTCCTTATGTTTAAGTGGACATTCCAACAAGAATGTGCATACACTATCCATGGGTACCATCCCATGGATGCTAGTGGTACCATCTCATCAGATACCCCTAAAACATCAATCACTCTTTTAAGGTGTCAGTTTTTGAGAACCCACCAAGTACAGAACTCCACAGCTTCAGCTTTCATTAGATAGCGGCGGCGCATAAGCCAAAAATTATCAACCTCAATCAGCAGCCCCATGCGATATCTCTTCGACAGTGATTCATGCACGTAAATGTTCAGATCGAGGTAAGTTGAGATAATTATTTAATTAATTCATTAATTAGCTTAGTTCGCGTTGGCTGAATATATATCACTTAATAGTTGCCAATATTTTATCATAATGTAAATAAACGATTTTCATTAGGGTTAGCTGCGATGGATTTGGGCAAAGTTAACCGATACGGTTAACTAAGTATAAACGATGTTCTCACAGCTTGTCTGATTCTTCGCTGATGAAAACCCTTTACATTTGATTCCGGAACGTTTACTTTTAAAACCGTTAATCTTGGTCTAGTGATCAAACCTTCTGTGTCCCTGTTTAAGACAAGATAGTTACTTAATCGCTAAGAAACCGGAATAAGCTACTTTACTGTTAAGAGTCACCGAAACCACAAGAAGAGACTAATTCCCCCTCCCCCCCCTTAACTGCATCCTTCCCCTTGTTTGCTGGGTTGTGGATTGCCTAATCGATAACTCATTAGACTCACCGCACAGATTTCGCTTGGAAAGTATCAAAACCTTACGCAGAATTTTACACGTGCGGCAAATAGCCACCAAATACATCTCACCGCGGTGTCAAACAGCGGAGGCCACTTCTCCAGTAAAGTTCAAAGGTCACTCCTAAGGGAAATTCTTCGAAACAGAGCTATTACATTCAGAATGACAAAGCGTTTGTTTTCCAATAGGGCTCGCTTTCCTAATAACACTTACGTTGAAGAAGGAACAGCACGAGGGTTGTTTGAAAAGTAGTGGCAGCTGTTGGATAAGAAAATTGTCTTGGATTATTTTATTTTAGGCATCGTGATTTCTTTATTAAAATTTGTGGAACGCTTTTAGAGTGCAGCGATTGTTCTGAACATGGTTGAGTGTGGCCGCTTCATTATACACAATCTAATTTTTTTTTTTTTTTTACTCGCCATATATTAATTCCGGAGAAACGCATTCATTGAGCACGATAACTTGAAACATCTTCGACCCTCCGTCCCGTTGCGAAAATCACCACCCGAGTGTGCTTGAAAGTGATAAAGCGACATCGCGTTCAAGCCTGACAGAACTTGTTATGAAGTTCGGTTGTAGTTATCTTGAAGCAAAATTCAATTTTTTTACTCGTTGCTCATCCACTCTCGCACATCGACTGGTTAAAGCGAAGTAATGAGCACGCACAAAAGGCAGCTCCTGTTTTCCATTGACAAAAAAAATGAAGAATTCAGTTTCTTTCTCCCTTCGGTTTCTAACTATCTTACTCCTCTCTCTCTCTCTCTCTCTCTCTATCCGTCAGCTGTAGCTGTCACTTTCTTTTTAGCTGTCTGTCACTCTTTGTATCTGTCTCGTTCTGTCACTATCTGCTACTCTCTCTCTCTCTCTCTCTCTCTCTGTCTACTTTTATCTCTCCTGCCTCTCGCCTTGATCTCTCGCTTTTTTTCTATCTCTTTGTCTACTGTCACCCTTCATCTCTTTCTCTCTGCATAGCTTTATATCTTTCTTTCTGTCTTCATCTGACCACTTCACTCTTTTATCTCTCTTTATTTGTCTATCCAAATCTCTTTATCTCTCTATCCTAACTGTCTCTCTTCATATCTCTTAGTCTTTCCTCCTCTCTCTTTCTATTTATGTCCATCTTTCTCTCATTGTCTACATCGCTCAGACTGTCTCTGTTTCTTCTTCCCTATTTGTCTCTCTTTATTTGTCCTTTTGTCACTCTCTTTCTTTCTCTCTCTCTCTCTCTGTATTTCTTTGTCTGTATCTTCTCATTAACAGTAAGAGATAAAGGTAGATAGAGAAATGGACACAGATAGACGTTTCTCTCTCTCTATACATATATATCTTGCTCCTCATCTGTCTTTCTAACTCTTTTTATCTGTCTCACTCTTCATTTGTCTCTGTCTCTCTCTCTCTCTTTATTTATCTCTGTATCCCTATGTCTCTTTTTATTTCTTTCTTTATCTCTCTCTATCTCTCTCTCTGTTTATGTCTGCCTATCTCTCTCTCTCGCATTTTCTACATTGCTCTATCTATATCTCCTCTTCTTTTCCCCTATTTGTCTCTCTTTCAATTTATTTGTCTGCTTATCTGTCTCTTCTCATCACTATTGAGAGACAAAGTTGGGCAGAGAAAGCGAGACAAGCAGAAGCCCCTCCCTCTCTCTTTACTTATCTCTGTATCCCTATGTCTCTCTTTATTTCTTTATTTCTCTCTCTCTCTCTCTCTCTGTCTAGCTTTATCTCTCTCTTCATCTGTATATCTTACTCTTTGTATCTGTCTGCCTTTCCGTCTCTCTTTATTTCTTTCTTTATATCTCTATCCCTATCTGTCTCTTTCTCTGTTTGTGTCTGTCCATCTTCCTCTCATTGTCAACACTGCTCTTTCTATATCTCCTTATCTTTTCCCTCTCTTTCTTTCTCTTTTTGTCTCTCTAAAATCTCTGTCTGTCCGTCTGTCCCTTCTCATTTCTATTGGGAGATAAAAGTAGATAGATACAGAGAGATAGGCAGACAGGCAAGCGCCTATCTGTCTCTTTTACTTTCTCTCTATTTCTGACTACCTTTATATATACATTTTTGCATCATTTTATTTCTTTCTTTATCTTTCTGTCCATATCTACCCCTCTCTCTCTCTCTCTCCATCTTTCCCCCATTGTCTATACATCACTCTGTCTGTATTTCTTTGTGTGGCCATCTCTGTTTCTTTCTTTCTCTCTCTCTCCGTCTATCTCTCTATCTATATCTCTTTGTCTGTCTTCTCTCATCACTGTTCAGTGATAAAGTTAGAGAAAGACAAGCAGACGTCTGTCTGTGGCGCTCTTTCTGCCTAGCTTTATCTCTCTTCACCTGTCTATCTCACTCGTTTTATCTCTCTCAGTCTACGTCTATCTCTTTATCTCTCTATCCCTATCTGTCTCTCTCTTTCCTGTCTCTCTCTCATTGTGTAAATCGCTTTATCTATATCTCTTTGTTTCTATAAACAAACAGGAGAGACAGGAAAACTTCTGTCTGTCTGCCTGTCTACAGTAATTGAGTTAGTTGGGAGCCCCTAAGACCTTGGGCCCCTTACTCATTTCTGTTCCCGTTAAAAATCAGCTTCTCCGATGTACATGAGATAAATAAACAAAAGCGTGTTGGACTGGTTAAATAGAATTCCTCATTTCTATCTTTCAAGAGGGAAAAGTGTGGGGGGGGTACATTTATTTTTCACAGCATCCACTGCTCCTTCGGATCGATGTAATGGTTATCGAACGAAGAGAAACCAGCCGGTGGGCTATCGATTTGGGCCACTTCTTCAAGAGGTAATCGACAGGATTAGATGTCACCGTGGAAATCAAATGAGACGCAGATTAGTGTTTTGCTCAGTTCCAAGAATAGAAAACGCTGCGATTGGGTCGAAGGCAGAACGCTAGAAGTGATCCAGTTTCGTCGGTAATTTTCACCAGCAACCAGACGACACAAAAGGTCCACAGTTGGTGGACTTTTATTCGTGGACAATGCGACATCCAGAATTAATCGATGGACTTTGAACAATGGACTTTTATTTCCTCTCGTTTATATAACCGTGTGTTGAATAAATAATAGTTGAAGGATGTTCCTTAAAATTTACATCTTTGTGTATTTCTTAATAATCTCTAAAACTCTTTTATTGGATCCTTGAGCCATAAAATACGAAGTTCCTCCTTTAATGAGTTCCTCCATTACTCAATGTCCAGTATTAATCGGAAATACAATATGGGATGAATTTTTTCCCCATATTTGAAAATATTACTTTGTCTGGCACGTCAGCCGACGTATCTATCCTAAGTTGTAGGATGGAGAAAGTGCTGACGTCATATATATGATACCTCATAATCCTCGAGGGAGGGACAGAAAGTCACAAGAAGAAGGGGTTCTTTTGCAATAACCTCCTTCCGAGCTATTGCGAGAGAAGGAGATTCTTATTTCTTGTAGAGCTGTGTTAATGGCTTCGCTAGTTGGGTTTTAGACCACCATCTTTGAATCAAAAGCAGATCTGGGTAATGGATGCCATGAGCTGGTAATTTAAAATTTAAAGTTATAATCTTTATTTATTGCATATATTTTAAATAATTCATAACCTTATAGTAGCTTATAAATATATTACACATATATAAGCAATTTTAATATTACGAAATTGGCGCCCCCTGTTGTGACAAAGCAGGTGGCGCTACATTCGACAGACGATTTTTTTTTTTTAATTTCTGGAACAAGCTCATTGGTGTTTTTGAATTGTAATCGTGCAGGCATAAATTATAATGATGAAACTATTAACGTCTTTATCTTCTGCCATGGCAGTCTTTGTCTTCTACCATACACACGTTTGAAATTTAAATGCGTCAGAAATATAAATGGCAGAAGACAAACAATAGAAAACGTTGTCTTCTGCCATTTAAAAATATACATTTAAAATAGTATATTATACAAAAAATAGTACATTTAAAATACTACAAAAATACATTATAATCAGAAATATAAATGGCAGAAGATAAAGACTTCTGCCATGCGCACGTTTGAAATTTAAATACACGTCAGAAATATAGACAGAAGAAGACATTTCTGCCATTTATATTTTTGACGTGCATGTGATGGCAGAAGACGTAAGTTACAGCTTCGTCTTCTGCTCTTTAATGATACATTTAAAATAGTATATTTAAAAATATACATTATAATCAGAAATATAAGTGGCAGAAGACAAAGGCTTGCGTCTTCTGCCATTTATATTTCTGATTATAATGCACGTAAATCCTTTTTAAAGAAATTTAAAATATATATATATTAGATATTAATTGAAACTTCGTCTTCGTAACCAGTTACCCTAGCATTGCACTACTTTCGAAAAAAAAAAAAAAAAAAAAAAAAACATTAACTAACCTTACCTAAATATTTCCTTTTTTTTATATATATAAATTTATTCCTGTAAATGAAACCTATTTATTGCTTCCTCTTAAAGTTTCTAAATAAAATATATAAATAATTGACAGGTTTTAAATTTCCTTTTTATTTATACTTGCAAAAATTAAATATAAATGAATATACCCATTATAATCTTTTATATTATATTATTTGCCTGATAATTATTAAAGAATCATTTCAAATATTATCTTATTACAAGTAATTTTTATTAAATATGTAAAGTACGAAGACAATTAAGTATTTCGTAATAAGGGTCTTTTCATTTGAACACTACTTGGACCTTGCAAATTACCCCTTTCATTCTTAATTAGAGGATTTTTTTTTTTTTTTTTCGTTTCTGGCATCTTGAAATTCTTTTGTATAAGAAAGTAAGAAGAAAATGTCTCTTTTTTAACAATTTCAAAGAAGCGTGACGTCACTAAACGTGAATTTTAAAAAACGAACTCATTTACAACAGATGGAAGCTTTTGTCCTCTTTGCAGCCTCTTGAGTGGTTAAAGGAAGAATTGGGCAATTATATAAAGGGCGAATTTAAAATTAATGCACCCATTAAATTAAAAAAAAAAAAAAATAGTGTTTCCTGTTTCACAGTTGCGTTCATTTTTCTCATGAACTGAGTTGCCAAAGAACGCGGAAGTTTGTTTACACATTCTTATTTTCGTAGTTATTAAATTTGTTTTTAAGATTACCTTTAACCTTGAATAAAATAATTATTAATTTTAGTTTGACTTTTTTTTTTTAATTCAGCTATTTTAATTCCCTTCTTATTCGAGGGAAACTGTGTGTGTGTGTGTGTGTTCAGCACAAATTCCATCCTTGCAAAACCATTGGTGGTAAATAATGGCTCCTTGCCAGATGACAACACAAGTTTTTGAATTATTAAAATGATGTTCAAGATGCGTAACGAATAAGTCAAATGGCAGAAGATGAAGAATAATGGCAGAAGACAAAGCAATCATTGTCTTCTGCCATTATTAATAAGAAATAATTAAGTGTTTATTCGTATATTTTAATAAATTTAAAATTGAAAAATTATTATCATGGTTATTTCAAAAATACATCTTTATATTTTTAATATTATTATTAAAATAATTTTTAAAATAACTATTTTTATTCTATTTTAAACCAAAAAAGCATTAAAAAGTACATATTTTGTTCGCAGACTATTTATCTCTTTCCAAAATTACTCGAACGGGTTTCTTTCTTCCCCTCCATTTGTTTATTAGGATCTTCTCAACTCTTGCCTCAAATATTTGCTCTTCTTCTCTCTGAGATTTTATTTACAATTTTCTTTTGTTATGCGCAACAGAACCCACTGCTATCTTATCCTCAGGTGTGCCGTTGTGTTTTTTTCTAACTGTCTTTTCTCTCCTGACTATTAATTCGTCTTCGGTTTTAAAGTATACACTACTGCGCATGCGTGTCTTCTGTTGTGCACGCGTCTCGCGCACATAACACCTACGCTCCCTCGATCTCCACGTGAGGTTAGCCTTGGAAGGATTGAGCCAGAAAAGAGCGAGGCAACGCGAAGGGTAACGCGGATATTTGGAAGAACCAATCTAGGATAAGTTGGTGCAAGGCAGAGATAGAATCCGACCAGGAAGAGACACCAAATATATTTCTTTTATCCGCTTCGTTTTGTCCTTTCCTCCAAGTTTACGCTAGAGTGGCGTTTGTTTAAAGGCTAAAAGAAGTGTGCTGGCAGCCTTGTCCGGGATTATCACAGTGTGTATGTGCCTGCTACCGTATCGGAAGCGAAAGTAGGACTTGACGCAGGAAAAGGTAACCTTGGTTTAATTGTGTTCAATGTAGTCAGTATAAACACGAATTGATTTCTTGTCTTTTAGCCTTGTAAACAGGAATAGTTTGTACATTAATCACTTTAGGATAATTTTACAATCGCCTAACAACAGTTCTCCTTCATCAATGACCTTTAATTAAATGAATTTTCTCCCCATTTTTGTGATCACGTTTTCATCGATTAGAATTCCTTTAAAACCAGACGACAATTGCCCGGAAGCTGAATTTTTTACGTCATAAATAATAATATAGAACCAAATTATATATATTAGAAAAAATTTGGTGGCTTACGTAATATTAATTTTTTAAATAATTATACTAAATATCGAATTTATTAATTGAGTTTATTAATTAGTTTTATAATTTATTATTAATTTTTTAAAACAAAATTAATAAATATAATAAAAAATAAAATAATCCAGCAAAAGACTGTTCGATGAAGAAATAATTGACGTATTTTTGAAATAAATAAAATATCATGTAATCGCCACAAACTGACTAATTATTTTTTGGTAAATAATAAATAAAAATATTATTTTGCATTCACGTGACAGAATTAATCATATACGTGCCATAGATAACTTAAGTTTAATTTTATACAATCTATAAATAATTTTAACTAACAATAAGGAAGGGACTACTTTTTGTCAGGTAATCAAACCTGTTGAGTGGGCGAGATCCCGAAACGTGAGAGAGAGAGAGAGAAAGATAATAAAAAAAACTTAATTTTATTTCCTGCATTACTGCTCATTACATAAAACGTTGTTTTAAATTAAATTTTAATGTAATTTATTACCTAATTTACTATTCGTATTAATGTTCATATTAATTATGAGAGAGAGAAGAAATTAAATGCGTGTAGTGGCTGCGTAACAGCAATTTTTCTTCATATTATTACAAGATCTTATCACCATGATTTAGTAAGCAATTTTACAAGCATTACTATAAGCATTAATTCTAGATTATTTATTATTTGCGCATGTCACAACTGAGGCAATTATCGAGAATTAACTGTTTAGAAATGATTACGCCATTTAAAAGTATGAAGAAAATTTCTGCTTAAATTGTCTGAAACGTTAAAAGGAGTAAATAAGTGTTCTGCAAATAAATAAAAGGGAATTTATTAAATGAAACAACGTTACAATAATGAGTGTTTTGGAATTAAAGTGCATGATTTAGGCGGATTTCGAAAATGCGAACACTTTAATTTGATTAATCGCCCGAAAGTGTATCATTACGCCACTGTATCGTATGCTTTTGTGCAGTGTTCTTATTTTCTCTTACTGCGCATGATGGAAATTGCTTTTTGAAAACAAACAAAACGAATTTTCATCCGCGTGTCGTCTGTTGTGTATCACGCTCGCGCGTATAATGGCACGTGTCACCAAACGATGTTGCAGTGGAAGGCGTCTGCCAGCGTCAGCAAGAAAGAATTAATGCATTTATTTATGCGCGTTAATTTTCAAATTATTTTCTATCCTTGCGCGCCATTAAACCTTATGGTTTTTAAATGGCAGCGTAGGAGTTATTTTGTAACAACATTTAAAGGGTGATACTTAAATTGTTTGGATTATTTACTTGATGCACTAAAGGTAAACAAACAGTGGGGGGCAACAAACAAATGGGTTAGTTCAGTCTTAATTTTTGCTCAAGGGGAAGATAATCAGCTTAATGTTGAAAAATTAGTTTAATTTAATATATATTTTAATTAAATTAGATTGGTGAACAGTTCCTAAGATAAGGATGTATTTATTGGTCTAGATTATTTTAATTACATTTAATTAATGAAAGTATTTACCAGAGTTTCTGTTCAATAATTCAGATAAAATTTTGTTTGTCCTTGTAGGATTTTAGGAGCATAGGCGACTAAGGCCATATTGCTCCTATATACTGTATAAATTGGGTATTCTGTGGACGATTTTCTGGTTACTGCGAAAAACCAGAGTTTCCGGGAGGAAAAAACTATGTTATCTTCGCTTGAGACTGACTAACTCATCCACGTGGGGAAAAAAAACCATAAAAATTCCTCAACTAAGGAAATATCTCCAAGAAAATATTACTTCTGTGTAACTTCCGTTAGCAGCTTTCGAGAAAAAGAAAGTCTCCTTACAGATATTTTAACACAACTTTGCCTCCTCGATCCAAGCATTTCTTTTGCTAGCTCCTATTTAGTGCATCTGTGCCAATTGGCAGAATTTACCTTACTTTGCAAGAAGCGTTAGCTAAGATTATCCAGCGAAGAATTCTCCCCAGCACTATTTTAAGAGCGTTATAAAATACTCACGGTGGGGTGAAAAGTTGTTAATTATAGGTGAATATTAAAATTTTAAAAATAGGGTTCATCCTACGCTGAGTGGCAAGCTTTTAATGGGAATTGTTAGCATAAGTTAACTTATAACTGTTAAATTTCGAAAAATATAATTTTATAGACAGATTTTCGAACTATGCACGTATCGCCTTGTATGGATACTGCATATCAATTTGATACTGTATAAACTAATAAATCATAAAACTAATGAAAACTTATTAGGATACTGCATATCAATTTGATACTGTATAAACTAATAAATCATAAAACTAATAAAACTTATTAGTTTTATGATTTTTTTTTATGAATTGTTTAGTTTTTATGAATTTTTAGAGAGCACTGTTGAATACATTGGATGCGTGCGCACCACAAAGCCAATTGTATGCGCGTTGCACGCATGATCAAAACTCTAAACTGCTTTCAAAACATAAATATGTAACAACCAATATTTCCCTTGGTATAAACTAAATTGTGTTTTGTAGGAGCTTTGAAGTCAAGTTGAAAGTAAGACGTTTTGTACCGGAAGAGGATGTAATGGCTGAAGCTTTTTTTTTTTTTTTTTTTAACCGGAAACACATGCCATATGGCTGAAAAAAGAAAGTAGTGATTGTATTTAGCTTTTTTTCTTATCATTTAACATATAATTTAATTGTAATCATATTATTATAATGAATTCCTATTCTTTATATGGATATTTTGGATTTAAAAAAAAATGCAGTTTGGTTTTGAGAGTATAAACCTACCAAAATGTTTAATGCTGCTAACCTAAATAGAAATTGCCGTTGCCATGGTAACGAAAATGTTCAAAATTTTGTATCAGTTTCAATTACACTTAGTATTTCCTCCTTCTTTCAATGGAAAAGGTAAAATATATATATTTTTTCTCTTTCTGTCTCTCTCTCTCTATGAAGTTCCGTAGAAAAGCAATGGTTACCGTTCGTCAATAATCGCCGCGTGCCGATGAAAACGTCAATAACGGTCACCTTCATCGCGTCCGTTAACCTTCTCTTGCAAAACTACATTCGTACTTTCCAAAACCTTTGATCCGTCTGGACACGTTCTACCATTTTCGTACAATTCCTGTCCTAAAAGTGACATCGTGAACAAGTTTCATGGCCGAGATGCGAAATGCTGCGTATTCTGTCTCTCTGGATATTTAAAAGCTGTCTAGACTGGGATTATGGGTGTTGACATCTCCCTAAATGCACTTTGTGCACGGTGTCATCTATTTTCAATCAGTTATTCCAACTGTTTCATTTGCATAATTAGAATACATTATGAGGCTTATTATTTTATTAGTATAGGTACGCCTCGTTTAACGTGTGTTCACTTAACGATGTTTCATTATAACGACACTTGAAAATTACCGATTAATATTCGATAGTAATATTTAAAACAGTACAAATACCGTACTGTTTTATCTTTAGGTGAAGAATTTCTTATGAGATTTCCATATCTGATGCTTCTCGTGGCCAGGAAAGAAAAAGATTTAAACCCCATAGAAAATTGTTCGCACGAAAGGAGACAGAAAATTGCTAGAAAGAGAAATTGTCAATTAATTATAGAATTTAAATCATTTTGGTCAGTTTTATGAAAATTCTGTCTTTAGGGGCAATTATTTCAGTTTAATACTTGTTTCTCGAAACATTTATAGCGATACAATTTATGTGGATTTGTTGTATTTAATAAAATTCACTGAAATGCAATCGCGTACAGCATGTACCAAAATAAAGTATCCATAAATATAATAGCGCCTCTTGTAGCGGCATCATGTAATTAGCCAGTAAGAGATTCGTTTTCGCGATCATCAAGATACAATTTGTCAATTCTTTGCAACTGGTTGTAAAAATTTCTTTTGCGCGAACTAATAAGCAGAGTAGCAATATGCAAATTAAACGACAATCAATTTTACAGTAGCGTGACCACTTATGATGTCATTAGAGCTGGATACTATTCTAATCATGCAAGAAATCATCCATCAGCCATTCAATCAGTTCTATCATCCATCAATCATTTCAATAATGCAAGAAATCATCCATTAATTTCAGTAAAGCAAGAAATCACCCCTGAATCATTCAATCCTTTTAATCATACAAGAAACCCACGAATTATTTAATCACACAAGAAATCATTCAACCATGGATGGAAGAAATTATCTAACAACCATTCCATGAAAAGGTTGTTTTTGCATGGGTAAATTAAACCATCCCATCATTTCAGTCACTCAAGAAATCATCCAGCAATCATTCAACCATGCAAGAAATCATCAATCATGCAAGACATCATTCATCAATTGTCAATAATGCAAGAAATCGTCTACCAATGTTTCAATCATGCAAGATATCATCTGCCAATCATTGGGTCATTGAATCATTCTTGCAAGATGCAAGATATCATCCATCAGTCATTCAATCATTTAAGAAAACACCCACGAATCATTCAATCATGCGAGAAATTATCCAAAAATCATTTCATCATGCAAGCAATTATCTAACAATCACGCCATCATTTCGATCATGCAAGAAATCTCATGAATTTCAATAATGCAAGAAATCATCTACCAATCATTCAATCACACAAGAAAACGCAAGAAATCAGCCACCAATCGCTTAATGATGCAAGATATCATCCCCAATCATTGAATCATGCAAGAAATCATCCAACATTCATTCATGCAAGAAATTACCCAACAATCATTCCATCATTTCAATCATGCAAGAAATCATTTACCAATCATTCAATCATGCAAATCATCCACCAATCATTGAATGATGCACGCAAGATATCATCTCAAATCATTGAATCATTTCAATGAGAAAAGATGTCATTCCCGATCTTTTAATCATGCAAGAAATCATCCCGGAACTTTGAATCATGCAAGAAATCATTCAACATTCACATGCAAGAAATTATCTAACAATCATTCCATCATTTCAATCATGCAGGAAATCAGCCACCAATCATTGAATGATGCAAGATATCATCCCCAATCATTGAATCATTTCAATGATAAAAGATATCATCCCCGATCTTTTAATCATGCAAGAAATCATCCCCGATCTTTTAATCATGCAAGAAATCGTCTCCAATCTTTGAATCATGCAAGAAATCATCCAACATTCATTCATGCAAGAAATTATCTAACGATCATTCCATCATTTCAGTCGTACAAGAAACACCTATCTGTCATTCAATAATGCAAGAAATCATCCAGTCCTTTCAATCATGCAAGAAACCATCCATCAATCGTTGTCCTTTCAATAATGCAAGAAAAAATCATCCATCAATCATTCAGTCCTTTCAATCATGCAGGAAATCACCCATCAATCTTTCAATCATGCATGCAAGATCTGGAGAAAAGCGCGTTCATCTTTGTTATATGGAAATGCGTTTTTAATTCTGGCCACTGTTTCTCAATTCGTAGACCCTCCTGCTAATTACTCCCCCATCTGAAAAAAACTTAAACGTGATGAAAATATGTGTCGCCTTTCTTAGGACAGGCTCTTAACACAAGTGGCCCACGTCCCTTGCCGTCTAATGAGATGGTAAGAACCAATCTTCGGATGTCCTTAAGTAAACAGTTAATTACAATAACATCCACTAATTAAACTGAACACGGGTTTTCTTTTAGCGGCTTAGTAATTAACACAACGTCCATTGCCCCAAGAACACAGTTCGATGCGCGCCTCTCCTTTTTTTCTCCTATAGAAAGGGAACGAACGCTGCAATTTTTGAAATAATTGAATGGAGCAGTTTTGTTCAGATTATAATTCAGAGAGAAGACAGTTTGCGTCTTGTAAGCGACTCAAAGCAGCATCTCCAGAAAGTATGCCGATAATCGTGTATCCGATTGTTTCCTTGAGAGGAAACGAATTCGCTCTGTTGCTAGGCAATAGAGCACAGATCAGCAATAAACTTTAAAATTCGGAGCAGTTTATTTTTCTTCTTCTTCTTCTTCTTCTTCTTCTCCTTATCACCAAGTGAGCAACGACCTAAGACATCACTTCCTTCAGATGCGACCCGACTGTCTTTCTTTAACTACGTTACACAGCCCGAAAGGCTGCAAAAGATGCTGACTGCAGCATCTTTTCAACAGCATCTTCAACCCCTCCCCCCAACAAGCTCAGCACATACAAGTCTTCGATTTAACTGTTTACTTTCCCTCAAGAAGTCTGGACAAGAAACCGAGAAGACAATAGAGACCTGTGGTTTGTCTTAGTAATGCGAACGCCCATTTAAAGCCCTTCAGCACATACTTATGAGGATAAATTCGAGCATCCATCAGAAGCTTTAATTATTTTTTTAAAGAAGACCTTGTCCCACATGGACTTTTTGGACTGTTAATCTATATCCAGCACAGAATCTTGGTTTTAATGCATTTTTCTCCAGGAAACTGATATTTTTCATCTTCAAAAACTGACAAACCGACCTTAGGATACACTCATTATACTGGCTCTTGACTACCTCTCTGGGTTTGACCCGGAGTCTTTGGGTTAAAGGATATCATAACCTTACGTCTCGGTGAAAAATCGAAAAATAAAGCAATATTTTTTTTAAAAATAAAAACCAGTCTCCATTATCCGATGTAAATCGACGAAATTTGCTTCGGATAATCGAAGTTAATCCATGTTTGAGATGGAGTTTTTGGATTTAAGCATGACATATTGTGGTTTTAGTGCCTTGTGAAAAATCGAAAAAAATAATATTACAAATTGCATCTGATAAGCCTCTCTATACGTAGTACGTGATAAAAGTGTTACTCGTTTATAACCTCGAATTGATGGAAGTGTTTTCGACCCTATTGTGGGTCGAGGCTAATGATGGACACGTTTCCTGGCCAAGAAAGTGCCAGGATCTCCTATTATCAGATGTAATTGCTTCCAAGATTAGCTCAGCCTTTATTATATGGCTTATCTAAAAGATGTTATTAGGGAGAACGCGGTTCTGCTGATTTTTATTAGAACATTATGATCTCATAAGGTTGAGAATATGACCTTTCGTCTTAAGCATTCCGTTGCGTCGTCTTAAGCTTGACAAATTCCGTTGCCCACTCGCCTTGGGGAATAGTACTTTATATGTAAATTTAAGGAGTCTGGTGGCGATAAGAGTCCAGTTCTTTGACTCGATATTGCCAGGTGTGCTTAATAAAGTGGCCACTCAATGTATATTGTATATAAAACGAGTACAGAGAAGGGCAACAAGATTTTCCTGTTACCAAGAAAGGCTTGAATTTCTGCAAATTGCGGCGTCTGGAGATTAGACATCTACGAGGTGATCTGATTGAGGTGTACAAGGCCTTGAATGGATTGAGCAAGCTGAATGCTGATGGGATTCTTCCTCTTGCTCAGATTATAAACCTCAGGAGGCATAGATGAGGAAAGACAGCTGTAGAATGGATGTTTGGAAGCTTGCCTTTAGCCAGCGGGTGGTTGATTGCTGGAACAAACTTCCATCTGTCGTTGTGGAAGTTGATAGCTTAAATAGATTCAAGGAGGAACTGGACAAACATTTAGAGGGAATAGATGTGTGAATTGGTGTTTTTTTGACTACCTCAGACGGTGAAAAAAGCTTTGGTTCGAATCTGGATGGAGGACCTTTTCCCATAACGCGGCCAAGTTAGTTTACCTCAATAGACGTTTGCGCAGTTTTATCTCCCAGAAGCTCGGATTTTTTGGTCCAACAAACAGCCAAACTGACCACAGAACACACGCTATTACAGTTGTTGTTATTTGGTTTTTAGGAGCATTAGCAACTAAGGCCATATTGCTCCGGGGGGTATGCGGTAGTCATTCCCTGACCTCCAACAAATATCGCGTAGCTGCAACAAAGTTGAAGGAAGAGGACTTTATTCCCAATAACTCTCTCCAACATTTTAATAGGATTGAGATCAGGTGAATGTGTGAGTCAGGAAAGATGGTGGAAATCCATGTCATGTTCTCCAAACCATTCTTGCGCGATTCAGGCACCATGCACTGTTGCATTACCATCCATAAAGTGACTATCACCTTCGGGATAAAGGTGTCACCAATAGATCTGATACAAGATTCGCGTACTCCCTGAATAATATTCGACCTTCCACCGGTATCAACAGAACCTGTCTGTGCCAACAAGCCATTCTCCATGCAATGATGCCACCTCCGGATGCTTGGGTTGTCTTAACAAGTCAAGCAAGGTCCATCACTTCGTGAGGTTCTCGCCACACTCTTTGATTGGTGTGGCTACATAACTTTCTTCCATTGTCCACTGTCCAACCACAGCGTTCTCGGCACCACCGAAAGCAGATTTTTCTGTTTTTCTTTGCATTTGTTCTGTCTGTGACTCTTAATGCAAAGGTTCCTGTTATTTTGGCCAATGTGCGTATAATGGTAATTGTAAAAATGTTTACAACTACAACATTTGGCAAATCTGAATAAAAATACACGAAATTCTAAATAGTATTCCCAGAATTCAATGGGACACAAAGCCAGAGAACAGCTGATTGAAGATTAAATACAGAGCGGGGAGGATCACCCTGGATTTTGGGACTGATAATTATAAAAATTTAAGGGCCACATCGCGCGTTGTCCAAACTTCATCACACTGCAGTCGCGTTCACATCGAGAACAACTGACCGACATAATTCAATACCGCGATTATCGGTACACGAGGCAGCCGAACACACCCCGGGAACGCTTATCTAAATGCATACTAAGAATAGTAGCTGAAGAGGCTCATGCCACTCTATAAATACTTCACAACTACTTATTTACCGGCTTTCTCCCTCCAATAGTTTGGCGCAGTTAAAGGTTGATCTGTGTGCAAAGGAGTTGAAGTCACGCGAGCAAACACCGCTAATATGCACGCGCCCAGACGGTCCAAGTGCACCGGCGTGGTGTTATTAGGACCCCCCAGTACTCTTTCGCATCAGACATAGTTCAATCGATCTTCGAAACAAATTCTTTGACGGTCGTCTAATGAATCTTTGATAAGCAGTTGCTAAATCAGGATGAATCCCATTGCTGTCAGCTTTTCGCTTTCGAATAAGTAACGGTAAATGCCGCGTAATGTCCCCCCCCCTCCGATCAATGAAGGAAGCTAAAGTGGTTGCCTGAAGTTTCAGTAATCCGATGTGACAGCGGTTTAAATTTCTTTTAGAAATGTGAAACTTCACTCAGTTGCGTTAATGCATCTTCGTAAGTGGATTATGGGTGTCGATCGGCAGTGATGTCTTCCTTCGTGGTGGCGTACCACCGAAATTGTCCGATTCTAACCTTCATCCGTATAGTTCTAACAAGAAAATTAACTCTAGCGTGCAAGACTTTAAGGATCTCCTTTACACCCAGTTTTTATGGTGATCTTATGGCAGTCACAATAGTTTGAAATAAAAATCTGTTGTTAAGCAATAATAAAAAACTTCATTCAGTCATTCATCTGGGATTTTTCAAGGATCTTACAGTTAAAGTGTTATCTCAATCCGGCTATACTTGTTCTTTGTGCTTAGATTAAATTTGGCCCTCTTGATGAACTAAAATTCATGTAGTTCCACCTGGAAGTGCATCCAATGATAAAATACTGACGCCACACTTAAATTGGAATCCTGTTCGAACGGTTAGTATTAGTATTACTATTAGTAGTGGAAAATAATGCAAGAAAGCAAACTTATACAACAACAACAAAAAACCATTCCATTTCCCATATCCATTCTCTCCAATAGTTTGTCTACTTCTTCTTTAAATTTATTTACGCTATCAACTTCCACAACGACAGATGGAGATTTGTTCCAGCAATCACCCGTCTTATGGGTAAAAGCAAACCTTCGCTCATCTATTCTAAGCAAGAGGAAGAATTCCATCAGCATTGAGCTTGCTCAAACCATTCAAGGCTTTATTAGCATTAGTAGCTTCAATGATGCAAGAAAGCGAGATTATACAGCATCAGCCAGAGAAAAAAAAGAAAAAAACTTCCCATTTCCCACATTCCCATATCCATTCGCTCCAAACCTTTGTCCAGTTTCTCCTTCAATCTATTTAAGCCATTCAACTTCCACAACGACAGGTGGAGGTTTGTTCCAGAAATAAACTATTCGCTGGCTAAATGCAAATTTCTCCACATCTATCCTACAACTGTCTTTCCGCAATTTGAATTTATATCCCCTCAGGTGAGTAATATGCGCAAGAGGAAGAATCCCATCAGCATTGAGCATGCTCAAACCATTCAAGGCTTTATACACCTCAATCAGATCACCTCGCAGGTGCCTACTCTCCACAACTTCAATTTGCAGAACTGAAGCCTTTCTTGGTAAGAGCATCCCTTTGTTACCCTCACCAATCTCGTTGCCCTTCTCTGTACTCGTTCCAACAGCTCTGCATCCTTCCTAAAATAAGGCCTCCAGAACTGTTTGCAGTATTGCCTGACCATTGCCTTATGCAATGGAACAATCACTTCTTTATCTCTGCTAGTAAAATTTCTGTATATTATTGACAAACTCCATTTGTCCTGGAACCTGTCTGCACTGCTCAGAGAACTTTGAGCAGTGTAGCTCGTCTACATTTTCCACTACCCTGAGTGTAATACCACACGGTTTTTGTAATTAAAATGGTTGAAAATAATCTCTTCCTGGTGGAAAATTTACCATAAAGACAACCAACTTATTTCTTTTTTTGTCATTTCCAGTATTCAGTTCGGAATTCGAAGTCCAGAGTGAATTCTAAAGTAGCGAGTGAAGGATGTACAATATGGAAGATTACAGAGTCATGATTCGCCTACTGTCGCGAAATGGACCACAGAATTATCTTTAACAACACCAGAATCACCACCGTAGACAATAACAAGAAATGCAAGCTTTGTGAATCCAACCGAATAGAAACCAAGTCATAAAAAGAGCAGGAGGCACAAGTACAACCCTCTATGGTCAAATGTGTTTTTCAGAATGCAACCTACGGTCATTTTTATAGCAACGCTCCAAGCCCTCTGGTTTAGAACAGCAGTGAAATCACCGCCCTGTGATCACACGCAACGCACGACACCAACCTCATACTTCGTTCAGTTCCACCTCTAAATGACACTCGTAAAATCCTCTGAAAGAATAAACGTTTATTTTTTATTATTCGAAACGTATAACTTTATATTTAGAAAGTATTCATTACTTTAAAAGTCAACAAAAAAAAGATGAATTTGCATACTGTTAGATAACAACATAATCCCTCAAATATTACAAATTAATGTAATAAAACTAATTATTGTCGTGACTAACGCGCCACCAAACGGCAATTGTTCAACTCAACTATATGTCGATTTCTAATGCATGACACGTGGAAAATTAGGCTTAATTAGTTATCGGGGAGAACTACCGCGCCACCATACGGGAATCAACTTAACTATATGTCAATTTCTAATGCAGCACGTGGAAAATTTTAAATGCTCAGTTAGTGGTGAAATGCATTGCACATTCCCGTCTACAGATTGATTTTTTAATCCGATTTGTGCATAATAGTTGTAATCAGCTTATATTTATTATTATTCGTTGGTTTAGGAATATATTTGTAAATATAATTACAAATTGTTCATTTACACTTGCCAACAACCATCTGTTATTCTGTCGTATTTTGATGTTCTTGGGATCAGTTGAGATTGCAATATTCGAGTGGTTTTGAATTAAGACTGATTGTGCTTGCAACGTAGTCAAAATTAACTCTCTGACTCAGTTAATATCTCCTACATTACGCATCTCGTTTGCCTTTAAATCATTCCTCGCGGCTGTCAAAACATTTGATCTAATTTGTCGGGTTCTGAGCAAACACCGAGGTAAGGAATTTCAATTGCATCCAATCCTTAATTTAAATGTAAATTATTTGAATTATTGGGCAGTATTTGGTTATCGTATGAGTTTATTTTCATGCTCACCAATCTGAAGTAATTTCAATTTTGGGAGATTTAAATCGTGCAAAAAATAAGAGAACCACTTCTGTGCAAATGGGATTTATGTCGGTTTATATAAACTTCTTATTAAATTAAAAATCTTTTATTTTCCTAAATAAAGGCATCCTGTCTTATCTGAATGAATGAATACACTGCCTTTCAAAAGATTTAGGAATTTCCTATTTTACATTGCTGGAGGTCTGTTAACTCCATGGATCGCGACATCTTGCATTTACAATCGCACTACTGTCTCCTTGATGGCCTATGAATATTTATAGTTCCGCCTGAATGTGGTGAGCAACTTGAGTCGTATATACACTACCCTACCATTAATATCCGGACACCCATCCATGAATGGGGAAACAGGTCCAATGCATGCAACACGGCACAGAACGTGCTGTAAATTTGCACACTGGGCTTCCAACAGACAGTTACAAAACTGGGCATAAAAGTTGACGCGTTTAGCAGAATTAACAGACTTCTAACATGGATTGATAGTAGGATGCCACATAAGTTAGTGACGTCATATGCAAATGGCAGAGGAATGGGACTGAATCTGCCAAAAAACGGCCTGATAAACCCTCAAAACTAACAGAACGGGACAAGAGAATTCTGCGAAGAACTCTGCGCCAAATCGTAATTTACCATTGTCTCCAGTCACGCAAACCCTTCTTGAGAGTATTGGAACTAATGTCAGCACTAGTACAATACGAAGGACAGTCCATGATATGGGTTACAAAGGTCGTGCAGCTGTTCACAAGTGATTAATCACCTCAACAAATGCTAGACGCCGATTAATCTGGTGTAAGGAACGTGAATCCTGGACTGTAAAGAAGGGGAAAACAGTCCTATAGACAGACGAGTTGAGGTTCGCACTCTACCAGTCTGATGGCCGTTTCTGGGTGTGACGAATGCCATGGGAACAGTTCTTTCCTGATTGTATTTTCCCACCAATGAAGTTTGGTGGGGCAGTGTCATGGTATGGGGCTGCTTTTCATGGTTTGGCTTGGGCCCATTACTCGTTATCGACAAAAACCATGAATGCTTTGTAATACCAGAACATCCTGGACAATTATGCACTTCCAACATTATGGCTATACTTCCGGGAAGGTCATGCCTGTATCAGCAAGACAACGCGCTATGCCATACTGTTTGGGTCGTAACAGAGTGGTTTGAGGACATGGGTGTGGAAAAGTTGGATTGGCCAGCCCAAAGTACTAATCTGAACCCTATCGAGCATCTTTGGGATGTATTGGATCGTCGTGTACGTACACGTCGAGATAGCCCGAAGAACAAGGCCGAACTGGTGGCTGCGTTAAAGGCCAAGTGGAGGAACATATCACCTGGCATTTATAAAAAGCTGTTTGAGAGTACACCGCGAAGATTGAAGGCCTTCATAAAAGCAAAAGGTTTCAGCACAAAATATTAAATGACACAATAAAAGCTCTTTTTTTGTCTAAAGGCAGGTGTCCGGATATTAATGGTAGGGCAGTGTATATCGTGTTGCGTAAACTGTGTGTGTGTTCTGTGGTCGATTTTTTGTTTGCTGGAAGAAAAACTTGAGTTCCTAAAAAAGCCACGATACCTTCATTTGAGACTGACTAACTCAGCCATGTTGTCAAAAAGACCAATAAAAATTCGTCACATCATTGACTGCATTCGAACTCAGGTTTGTTGTTTGTAGTATGGTTTTAGGAGCACCAACTACTAAGCCCTTATTGTTCCGTATATCAAACTTGCCATTGCAACTAGTTGCCCCTAGAATTGCACTACTCTCAAACAGATGGCCCTCTCCAAAAAGCTAATCTGCTATTTCTTTAAAGATTAAACTGCTATACGAGCTAGTTTCATCACTAACTGGTCCCTCATTAGAGATAATTTGAAAAAGGCAAGTCGTCGATCTTCTCGGACATCTGTTCTTTGGGACTTAATCTCATCAGCCACCTAATTTCCAACTGTCTTTACGCTCTCAGTGCAGAGCAACGATTAAAATTCATGAACGAGGCCAAAATGAATTTAACTGATTGCTTCGTTCTATCTGATCTGCCTACGCCTAGTCATCCGTCTGTTTAAAGATAGAGACGATGCTAAACACACAGAATGGTAGCCCTTGATTAATTTATAAACAACGCCAGATGCGTGTTAATGAGACACAATTATCATTCGAAAACAATTTATTTATATCATAAAACTGCGATGAATTAGGGCCATTTTGACACTTTGACAGTTATCCTGCACTCAGCCACCATACTTCCTCAGGTAGCTGAAGGATAAAGGAAAAGATTTCTCACTTGATAAGGAGCCAGTTTCTGTTCATTGTTTCAACATTAATCAGAGGACATGTAGGAAGTAACATTACACCGGATTGATGAAAGTCTTTTTGAAAGTTGGATTAATTAATACTAGTGGTAGAGCCGCACGAGGAAGAAAAGCGTAGAATGTGACGTCACTGTTTATTTTTATATACTTTGTTTTGACTTCTTGTATATACACTGCTCCAGAAAATTAACAGAACGCGTAGGAAACGTGATGTAACTCGTGCAGCTTGCAAAGAAGCGAGACAAATTTTGGTATGGTAGTGTAGCACAGAATAACGATGAATTGAGGAACACAGGGGTTGAACGACCCTTTAAGGATAAGTCTAAGATTTGCAAGTTTCAACCTAGTTGGGAAGACACCCTCCAGGAGACAAGCATTGTAGAGAGCAATAAGATGTGGGGCCACAAATCACAGATGCTGAATAGCCTCGCCTTCAATGTGGTCGCATCAGGCGCCTTCTTCTTTTTGATGCGTTTAATTGCTTTCAACCCTCCTCCCTAGGGAAGGGTGACTCTGAATGAGTTGGTTAATGAGCTGTTATCCTGAATGTCTGCGCGGGTAGCACAGTGGTATTGTCACTGTCCTCCCCACACCGGGTGGAAAAGGCCCGGCTTCGAATCCTGTCGATGACGCGAGGAACTTTAGTGGACTATTTATACTCCGTGGCTGAGTTAGTCGGTCTCAGGCGTAGATAGCAAGAGTTTTTTTCTCCAGAAACTGGGGTTTTTTTTGTCCAGCAAACAGACAAATCGACCATAGAACACATGCAATTAACAGCCATAAGACACAACACGGAAGAGGAATTTATACTGCATCAGCCAAATAAAAAAAAAAAAACTCTTCTCATTTCACTAACCCATTCACTCCAGAAGTTTGTCAAGTTCTGCCTTGAATCTATTTAAGCTATCAACTTCCACAACAAAAGATGGAAATCTGTTCCACCAATCAACTACTCGCTGGCTAAAGGCAAACTTCCGCACATCTATCCTACATCTGTCTTTCCCCAATTTGAATTTATGCCGTCTCAGGTTTTCAGTTTGAGCAAGCGGAAGTATCCCGTCAGCATTGAGCCTGCTCAATCCATTCAAGGCTTTATACACCTCAATCAGATCACCTCGCCGGTGCCTAGTTTCCAGACACTGTAATTGGTAAAACTTAAGCCTTTCTTCGTAAGAGCACCCCTTTGTTCCATTCACTAATCTTGTTGCCCTTCTCTGTACTCGTTCCAGCAGCTCTACATCCTTCTTGAAATGAGGAATGCAAACTTGTATACAGTACTCAAGGTGTAGCCTGACCATTGCCTTATACAAGGGAATAATCACCTCCTTATCCCTGCTGGAAAAATTCCTGTATATCATTGACAAGACACCATGAGCTACTCTTGCTGCCCATCTGCACTGCTCAGAAAACTTCATATCTGCCTGCACAATTACCCCCATGTCCTTTTTATTCTCTACCACTGTCAGTATAGTACCATACAGTTAATACGTCACTCTGGGGTTACTGCTTCCCATATGGAGGCCGCCGTAGCCTAGTGGTCAGGCGCGGGTGCATAAGTACATGTGCGTTGAGTGACCGGGGTTCAAGCCCGTGACTGCTGAATGCGGTGCTGTTTCTTGTAATCTGTCTATCTTGTGAATTCCTCTGACCTTTTGGTCGTCTCGGAGTATAAACAGAAAATTTATTTATTTATTATGTACTTTACATTTGTCAATGTTAAACTTCATTTGCCACCTCTCAGACCATCTGCTCAACCTTTCCAGATCCTGTTGCAGCAGCGTACTGTCATTAGTGTCCTTAACAATCCTGCCAACCTTCGTATCGTTTGCAAACTTGGACATTAAGCTTGATATACCATCATCAATATCATTTATAAATACAGAAAACAATAATGGACCCAACACTGATCCCTGAGGGACTCCACTGATAACATTAGTCCACGATGAGCAGTGTCCGTTGATTACCACTCTCTGTCTTCTCCCCCTCAACCACCCCTTTATCCATAGCAGCAATTTGCCTCCAATGCCACACTGCTCCAATTTGTGTAGCAGTCTTCCATGTGCAACAGTATCAAAAGCCTTTCTAACATCCAAATATATATCAAAATTATGCCAAAGTGCCAAGGATCTCCAAAGGAGATCCTTGGCGCTTTGGCAGTGTGCAATGTAGGGCTCTATTCTGTCATTGAACTGAAAATATGAAGTAAGTAAGGAGTAGCAACCGGTGTCGTTCTCAGTTGTGGCACAGGCAGGGTGCGAGTTACAAAGGGAGAAGATATTGGAAACCACCAGATTCGAATTTCTAATAACAATAGCCACCATGCAGGCAGGGCCAGGGGACTGGATGACTCTAAATGACAATGGATAGCCCGAGACCTTTCCTCCATTGTAATACGGTTCTTGGAGTAATAACACGTCCAGCTTCAGCTCATCCATAAGTTTGTTCAGCTGGTTGGCGATGGCTATAGATGCACTGCTTAGCTATCCATAAGTGATCTGCGTACACTATCCACTGCTTGTTCATACACAGTGCATGAGGTATCCCTTATTAACCTATGGACCCTATTAATCCTTTTACAGTTTACACATTGTGCTGGCTTTTCTTTGTTGGGACACTCTTTAAACAGGTGTCCAGTTCAGCACAGTGTCACAGGTCGGTACATTGTAGGAACAATGGGCAGAGGTGTGTCTGTATCCCAAACAATGAAAACGTTTTAGACCAGGCACAAAGTCCTTAAAGCAATGCGACGACCAACCCACGTTGACTGTATTTTGTGCTTTAAAAACGTTCCTAATTCTTGGAGAAATTTCCACTATCCAGTTTAAAAATACTTCGTCCTAGTCTCTGTTGAAAACTGAACATTGATTTCTTGAAGGGCCTCATCTTTCTTGGGAATGTTTTCAAGATTCCTGGAGAAAATCTCCTCTGCAAGTTCATCATTAGTTGTAGTTACGTCAACGTCGAAGGTGGTAATGCTGGGTCCTCGCCCTGGAGGACTTCTCCTTCAGGCCCAGAGATTCAATGATTCGGCAGAACTTGATTTATCGATATCTGTCGGGGAGACCACCTCCATGTCAATTCCTTTATTCCTGATATTCCTCACCGATTTCATCTCTATGTTACCAGTCTGAAATTTAATGGGTTTGAGCACCTCAATCTTCACCTTTTCACTGTGGTTAACTTGCTGTCCTCTTGCGCTTTCGAGATCTAGACATTTTTGGGTAACATGACAGTAGCTTTGGCTTTCTGGCAACAGCTGCATATGAAGGTTTCGAGGGCCTATACGTGGGTGTTACATCTAGGGGGGTATCAATGGTTTTAGCTGGTGGGCGTTCAGCCTTTAGCCTTTAGCCTTTCACTTTGGACCAAAAGTTCTAGTATATATATATATTTTTTTTCATTTTGTCCCACGATCTGGCTGTTATTAGGGTAGCTTCCTTGGAGACAGAAATTTCATCGCTTGCGAGGCAGCTTTCTAACCTCCTTCTGAGGATTGCAACTCTATCAAAGGTATTTCTGTTTGAATGTCTTCTTGCATCTATGGCAAGGATAGGCAATCTCCTCCTCCAAGTCCCCATCATCTGAACAGACAAGAGCTCTGGCCGTGAAGCGCGATTTAAGAGTCTTCTCACTCAATTGCCCACCGTTAAAATACATTGGTTCCTTTAATGTTGAGCTCTTCACATTGGTAGAACTTTGTGTCGCAATTTCAAAATTGAATCATAAAAAAGTGCCCTGGATTGAATCTTATTGAAAATCAAGTACGGATTAAATTCTTTGGATTTTTTCCCTAGATTTTACTCTCTCTTTTTAATAAATGTTTGTTGGAGGGAGTTTTTCCTCGCTCTTGGAAATTAGCATTGCTTAAGATTCTGCATAAACCTGGAAAACCAAAATGTGACCCAAAAGCGACCAGACCGATTTCTCTTCTTGCAAATCTGGGAAAATTGTTTGAAAGATTGTTGGCTCCTAGAATTTTGCTGGTGTTCAATTGCAGCTTATGGTGCTGGAGTTTGGTTTGAGGCGGTGGCTAAGGTCAAGATTAAGCTAAAATTGATGTCTCTGCAGAGACTGATGTTGTTATATGTACTCATGGCTCCAAGAACTGTCTCCACCGTTGCTTTGCAGGCAATTGTAGAGAACTGTCCCATTAGAGTTATATATTGTATACTGTGGAATGATATACAGATTAAAAAGGGGTTTAATTACTAACTTCATGGACATTGTCTGCAAATTCTGAAATTACTGGGATGGACTTGTCTCATGGTGTTGGGTCTGTCTATATTATGTTTGGCATGGTTCATCGTGACATTGCCTTGATCTTCTGTGCTTTCCATGTGGAGCCTAAATGTTTCTAATCGTGACTGACATCGACTCTACAGGAACTGTCCCCATTGGAGTAACAACCACTGGTTTTTTTGCTGGCTCCCAGGATTGGGCAACCTAGGAGCGGGACTGCTGGCATCCACCAGTATTGCACTTCCTCTGGTGGGTGCGGGATTTGTGCTTTTGCACGAGAGTTTTTAAAAGTAGATACAGGTCCGGCTCCTCGTGCCAGCGACAGGCATCAGGTAGCAGCTGCCCTGGTGTCAGATGTCCCTGGTGGCAAAGTGACCTGACACTAACAACACACTACGCTCACAGACACTTCTTTAACACTTTGTTTATACTTTCCAATTCAAAAATATGATTATTAATTTAAAATAACTTTTTTAGTCAAATTTTTTTTGTTTTAAAATTTCTAATTTCCTTCCCATCTTGTCAGGCCCAATTTACAGTTGATCTGTCAAATAAGGTAAACTAGGTGGAGATGGGCGAATGCCTAGGAACCACCCCGACACAGTATATATACCCCCAATTGGCCGGGGGGACGATATTGATGGCATTTTAATCAACTTGGTCAACTATAAAATAACCTGATTCGCTGGTGAGACTCTCCAGAAGAAATACCGGTTCCAATACCTTCTCTCAGAGTTTACTTCCTTCTCAGATATAGTAGGTAGATGAAAAGCCTAAGGCACAGTGTTATCACAAACTTTGTGATGGAATTAAGCGACAAGAAGCACATTATTCTTGATTGCTGCTTCGAGATGAGCAAGATGGTGAACGAGTGTCTCTCCCTCTCTCCCTCTCTATATCTCAAATGTTGCGCATAACAGCAAAGGCTAAACACGTGCCACGTGTTAAAAGGGAACGACATGTTAGGAGAAGAAGCGCGTTTCGGAGCCCAGCTTCCATAAGTGTAAAGTGTAAAGTGTGTTTAGGGTCAAGCGGCACCAGGGGTTTCCCCCATCTCCGCGTAGGTTACATTGTATGTGAACCAGTTTACTGGAAAAGCCAGAGATTTAAAAGTGTATGGACTTTGTATATGTGTGATGCCTTGTACCGTTGTTCATCTGGTCATTTAGCCGCCAGACCTCTACTGAGGCCCGACGTTGCCCCACTTTCGCCCCGTGGAGGCAGACCAGGTATCCACTTGAATATAGTTCACTCTGGCAGGTCCTGCTACCTAATTTCCTGAGATTTCAGTGGCTAGGACCTAAAAAAAAAAAAATAAAAATAAAATAAATAAAATAAAAAATAAAAATAAAATAAATAAAATAAAAAATAAAAATAAAATAAAATAAAATAAAATAAATAAATAAAATAAAATAAAAATAAATAAAAATAAATAAATAAAAATGTGATCACGTTGAGGAGGAAGTGCTAGGAGGTCAAAAGAAATGGTGGGCGAAATTGATTTTCACTTGTGGAATTTAGGTTGTGTGGGGCGTTCACTAGCGTGCAGGTAGAGTGGGGAGGGAGACTGAAGACTGGGGGGGAGATAGATAGAAGTATGGAGCCGATAGGGAAGACAACTCCAGTTTACAGTGGGGCATGCCCATGCCCCACCAGAAGGAAAAGAAGGGGTGGCGAGAAGGGGAGGTGACAGCAGGGCTGTCCCCTCATCCCCCGCCAGGGACGGGTAGAAAGTAGGCCAGGCAAGGGAGCTGGCCTATTTGCCCACAGGGCATACATGTGGGGTGGCTTCAGTCGGGCGCCAAGGCGTCAGGGCTGCCCCATTTGGTATTCCCAGGAGTGGAGTGAAGATATCTCTGTCCAGGTTTTCAGTCCGGGTCTGTATGACATTTGTGCAGATCATGCTTCGTCTTTTATTAAGTAGTTACTCGTGGGATCCAGGTCCATCCACTAGTGGATATTCAGTAGGATAGGCTTCAGTCACAGTCAGGGAGGACTCCCGAAGGTCCGATTGTAGTCAATGCATTTGGTTAACAGTTCTCAAATGGAATCGGTGTCCTCCATCGGTCAGTATTTGGGAGAGTGCAGTTCAGGCACAGTCCAGTTTTATCTTGGTTCATCATTTGTTGTGATTGTTGTTGTATTTATCCTAGTTGTCCTAGATTTTCCGGCAAAGGAAGAGTCTGGCGTCTTACAAAGAGGCACTGAGCAAAGTTGGTTAGGGCATTGTAGGTTCCCTCGTCCTCCAGTAGGTAGTGCTCCTGATTTTTGGGGTTGAACTGGACTCGTGTGATGAGGTGTCCACGCAGATCTTCGTACAGTTCACACTCGTGTAGCAGGTGGTCCCAGGTCTCGAGGGAACCACATGCGCAGGCTGGGTTATCTGTCAGTCCAAAGAGGTGTAGCTTGTGGCGGATAGCTCCATGTCCTGTGAGAAGGTAGGTGACGTGGAGACCAGGGCAGAGCCATGTCGGATATTTTGGGTACACCTTTTGCAAGTTCGGAAAGAACCTTCGCGTGATGTCTCCTTTGTCAGAAATCGTCCAGCGTTGTTGCCATATCGATGTCAAGTACGTTTGCAGCCTGTATTTCTCAACTTCACAGTTATTAGCCGGGTCCGTAGTGTGGTCCTGGAAGGTTGTGACTTTGCCACGTCTGAGTTGCTGAAGCATGCCATTGCGAATCACCTCAAGATCAAGAGGGAGAGCGCCCGTGATCACTTGTAGTGCATGAGTAGAGACTGTCTTGCATGCTCGGGTGAGGGTCAATAGGATGGGTCTATGTATGATATCCAGTCGTCTGCGGTTTACCGCTGTTGAGGCTTTGTGGAACCAGACGCCGGAGGCATATGCGATTGCCGGGATAATGGCTGCTTTATAAAGGATCGCAAGTGTGCGCCTTTTCAGGCCCCATTCGCAACGTGTGACTCTGGCAAGCATGCCAGCGTATTTTTTCATCTTAGCCTGTATATATTTTAGGTGTGGGGTGAAAGACCGATTACGGTCCAGGATAACTCCCAGGTACTTTAGTTCTGTGACTAGCTTAATTGTCCTATTGTTGATTCTTATTTGCGGCGGTCTAGTTGGGGTTAGGTAGCCCTTAAGTAAGATGGATTTAGTCTTGGTGGCCGAAATGGTGAGCCGATGCCTTTCCGTCCATTCTTGCAGTGTGGTTACTGCTGCATTCGCGAGAGTTTCTAATTGGGCTCTTGAATCTGCAGTAAGGGCTAGGGATAGGTCGTCTGCATAGGCCAATGCCTGTACACCCCCTAAGTCGAGGGAGAGGAACTCGTCCAATACATAGTTCCACAGGAGGGGGCCTAATACTGAGCCCTGGGGGCATCCTCGGTGTATCTGTCGATCTACCTTGCAGTAAGGGGCCTGTACCAGGATCCGTCTGTTTGTTAGGTAGCTTCTTATGCAGCTGAATAGATTTGATGGCAGTTGGGCTGCCCTGAGTCTTGCGAGGACGCTCGGCCACCAGAGGGCGTCGAACGCCCCTGCAAAGTCAATAGAGATGAGGAGAAAGTATTTTTGTCGGCAGCTCTCCGCCATGTTAAGGATACATTCCAGTGCGTCGAGGGTTGAGTTTCCCGGTTTAAAGCCAAACTGTTTGTTTGCTGTTAAGCTAGCTGTGAGGTAGTGTGATTCAATCCTATGTCTGAGCAGCTGCTCCAACACTTTGCTGAGCACAGTCAGGAGTGCTATTGGCCGATAGGAGTCCGGCTTGTGCTGTGGTTTTGAAGGGTTTTTAAGGATCAATTTAATGTTTGCCACCTTCCAGTCCGTAGGGAACCAGCCTGAGTGGAGACAGTGGTTGTAAAGGTCCAGGAGCAGATTCGGCGTGTACTCAGCCACTTTCCTTACTATTTCCGGCTCGAGCATATCTAATCCTGGGGTTTTCCTGTTTCTTATCTTGTTAATAGCAATTTGTAGTTCTGCTTGGGTGAAGGGCTCCTCCGTCCTGGGGGATTTGTATGCATCGTTGGCTTGGCATAGCAGTTGCTGTTCAGGAGTGTTGTCTCCTTCAATGGATTTAAAAGTGGCGTCTAGTATATTGTTTACAGTATCGTGCCAGTTGTTGGTCATAGCACCCTGGGGAGTGATGGTGGAAGGGGTTACCTCCCCCCTTGGCAGCTTATTTGTGACTATCCGATAGATGACACTCCAGGGGTCAGAGTTGCCGACAGTAGAGACCAGATGCTCCCAGGACAGCTTTTTCCGCTGCCTGATCGTCGCAGTATAGGTGTTCCTGGCCTCCCTGTACTGTTGCCTGAGTGGTTCCACCTCAGGGGCCAGCCAGGTCCGTCTGGCTCTTTGGAAGGCGCGTCTCTTCTGGTTCATTTCTCTTCTTAAAATATCAAGTTCTTGCGACCACCACGGAACGGCTCCTGGCCGAGGGGTCCTTTTCCTGATTGCTTGATTAGCCGCATTTACAATGGCATTGGTGACAGCGCGTTGGTGTTGGTCCGGAGTTTGTTTGTGGAGCTGGTTGGATGGCAAGTTTTGTGCATTTCTAGTGATGGCTTCTTTGAATTTTCCCCAGTCTGCTTTGTTGACAGCATATCTATTCTGTTTGTAACAGTTTGTCTGAGTACGGTGGAGTGATCTATGCATAGTAAAGGTGATAGCCCTGTGGTCGGAGGAGGTCCAATCCTCCTGCACTTTCCAGTCATTGAGGTGACCGGCTAGGGATCTAGTTGCCATGGTGGCATCCAGTGTGGCCTCCCAGAGAGTTGAACTGAATGTTGGTAGATTATTAGAGCGATTTATGACAACAAAGCTGCTATTGGCCAGGAACTCCTCCATGTGTTGCCCATTTCTAGAGCCTCTACGCTCTGGGGTCTCACTGTGCCACAAAGGTGAGCGGCAGTTTAAGTCGGCGGATACAAGGATCTTGGCTCCTGCTAGTTCGGTTTGCACTTTATGCAGATATTGAATGTACGGGAGGATATCTGCTTCTGGACGACAGTACAGGGAAATGATGTAGAGTTCCCCTAGAGAAGTTATGATGTGTGCACAGGATGCCCACTCGTGACACAGGTGTGAGATCTTGGTGACAGTTATGTTGGGGTTTCGTACAACAACTGCAGCCCATGGGGTTGCTCCATCCATTTGGACAGTTTTATAGCTGGGTGGGTATCCTCGGACAGCACCTGCACAGGTATAAGGTTCTTGCAGCAGGAGAATGTCTAGATTTTCTTCTTCGGCCCTTTTCCTTATCTGTCCCGCTACAGCAATGGCTCGTTGTGCATTAAGTTGGAGGAATTTAATGCAGCTGTTGTTGTAACTTTTAGGAAGAGTCCCCATAATATATTCTTGATTGTTGGGCGCTTCTTGCTTTAATATATACCGGGCATTTGTTATCTCTGACTGAATGTGTGTGGGGGAGTTTTTGCCACTTGCAGTTTGCGCAGGCTGGGTCGCTTTGTTTATTTGGACAGTTTGCATAATTGTGCCCCTTCTCAGCACAGTGTCCGCAAGTTGGCTCCTGCTGGACGCACGTGTGGGTGGTGTGGCCGAATCGGCAACACCGGAAGCACTTTGGGACTGCGATGTGTTCCCTGAAGCGGTGGGAGCTCCAGTTTATATATATCCTCTCTTGTTTTGTTATCACCCTCCATGCCTCAGGGGCCAGTCCGACCACCCAGTTTATTGAGCTACCATTCCCGCTCTTGGTTTGGTGTTTAGGTACCAGTAGACTTGCGTAGTCTCTGTCTGGTAGATGTTGTTGGAGGTTTCTTGTGTATATCTCCTCGCAGATGGAAGTGGGGGTCAGATCCGGGTCTGTGCCGAATATAACAATTGAGGGACCTTTTTCTCTAGGCAGCTCAGCAGAGAGTCCGAGCGTCGGTATCTTGGCGTTATTTATAATCAAGTTGGCATCGTCTTTTGTTTCCGTCTCGATTATTACCCCAGTGTTACGAGTTTTCCTGATGGTTCTAATCTTGGCTGTTTTGAATTCTTGGGTCAGAGAGTCAATGACTTTCTTCTTGACCTCTTCGCTAGTTTTAAGAGTATCAGTAGTGGTTGGTTTAAGAACTACAAGATGTGGTGTAGGGAGCAGCGTCTTCCTGGGTGCAGACTTGGTGTTGGTGGTGTTTGTGAGAGCCATTGTTGTCGCAGTTTGATTCCTCAGCGCATCAGAATATGCCGGGGCGCGCTGTGGCATTTGGCTTGCCCCGCATTCCATATAGGCCTGTAGCCGTGTGGTAGCTCTCTCTCTGTCAAGGTGTTCATCATGTAAGATTGTCTCCATCTTGTGGAAGATTGTGACAATCTCAGATCTGAGTGCTGCTGACACTCTATTTGAGTTTTCCTTGAAAATGTTCTCAAGTGCGGTTTTCAGAAAGAGCGTCTTTTCGTATATGGTACCCTCCGGTATGGCAGGGTCGAGGGGTGAGTCCTGCTGTATGTCTTCTTTTTGGTCTTTTTGCGATGTGGCTATTTCTGGCTGTTCTTTAGTTTCTGTATGGGAACGTGTTTCCCGCCCCAATCTAGGGATCACTTGATTTCGATTTTTCCGCTTGGTTAGTTGCGATCCAGAACGGGAGTCCTCCTCTTCGTCCTGGGGTTCCACAATAACAGGGTCGTCACTCTGGCCCGGGGATTTATTGTGTTTTCCTGTTCTTCCTTCCATTTCACGAAATTCGGATAACCGGTACAGTTCGGATTATCGAATGTATGGTAGGATAGTAAGATAGGCCACTGAAAATGATGGCAAATGATACCCACCACAAGTTCGTGGCATATAGCCAAAAGATTAGCAATCAATGGTATATTTGGGCTGTTATACCATAATCTACCAATTTTCCAATAAGTCCTACTGAATCCGCCAGGGGGCGTAGCAGCTTTGCATATTCAAATTAATGTTCAGGACCATAACTAATCTAGATTTGCATAATTTAACACACAGCACAGCTAGTTCACTATGTAAATAGTTCAGCAAGCAATCAAATTAATAAATGTTAATCACTGCTAGAGTATAGGAAATTGTTCCCGAAAAATGCATTGGAAACAAGGCCGCTGCGTTTGACAAAATAAACTGTTGTGTTCCGTTAATTAATCGCCTTCAGATCGGAAGGTCACCACATCCCCAAATAAGGCTATTAGCAGGGAGGTACGATGGCACTCCTAACGCCTGCAAAAATAGGAATGTTTGACCTTGTGTTTTCCCGTCGTTGACTGTAAAGCTTTGTAGCTGAGAACTTTGACCTTGTGTCACACTGCAGCGGACAGAGTGTCTTAACACATATACATATCATATAGGAAAATTTCAAAATAAAAGGTTACCTGATGACAATCTGCATAATATAAGTTGAAGGACGAGAAGAACATCCAATACAGCATCTATTAGTATAAGTTTAGATTTCATAAACGGGAAGAAACTATTTAATTTTTTAAAAAGTTGAAGAGCATACAAATCACTTGTCAACACACTACACGCGCACGCGCGGTCCCCAGCTTCCATAGTGCCGAGACGACACTGCGTGACACATTAAGCCAACGTGCCACCTCCGCCTGCGACAGCTCGACTCCAAGTCGTCCAACGGCCCGCCATCTCAAAGAATCATCTAAACGACGACGACTTGTCGTCCTGGAGATGTGGCTATCCCACTGAGCAAGCCAAGAAACAGGAATGAAGCGATATGGTCGTAACCCGTCTTTTTATATGCATGAATAATTTGCATAATGTGGGGCTCTGTAAGGTGGTAGATCGATTTATATTGGATACTCTGAATTTGCGTGCCAGGATGCCTATTTCTTCAAATATTCACCTTTTGAAATACTGTTCACAATAAATATTCATGAAAAACATTTTGTTCTGTTAATTTTGTCGAGCAGTGTACTATATCGTCGACTTCTTCCAAATATTTATTTAATGTTGCCACAGGTCCGATTCGCTCCAAATTCGTTGGAACGGATTCAGATCTGAATTCCAGGCCAGCAAAGACGAATTCGTATTAATATTAGCCATATAGTGCAAGAAAACCATAGACTTTTGCTGCATCAGCCAAAAACTAAATAAATCCCTTCACACGAAGATAATTATTCAACTGTCCTTTGAACTTCCCCAAACTGTTAGCCTCAGCTACCTACGAAGGTGGCTTATTCCAATAGCTAAAAACTTTCTGGTTGAAAGAAAAGTTCCTTTACCTCTGGGCCTTGTAGATCTCAATGAGTTCCCCCTCTAAGGTGCCAGGTTATCAAGCTCTGGAGCCCGCATATTCCTAATCTTTCTTCATAAGGACACCCTTTTGGAAATCTCATTAAAAGGATTGCCCATTTTTGGACCCTTTCAAAAAGCTCGATGTCTTTTTCTAGATGCGGTCTCCATTCTTGGACACGGTTTCCAAATGTGGTCTTACAGTTGCCTTCGACAGGCAGTATAGACTTTTGTTGCCACTCCTTACTACCAAATCCCTTTTTTTCTTTACTGATTTTAATTCAATCGATAAAGTGCATTAAATTATTTTGAGGTTGCTATTCCTCAAGTGCAAGACCTTGCATTTTGCTGCATTAAAACATATTGCCACATTTCTATCTTTGAAGCATATTCAAGTAATCCTGAAGGAGCGCTGCTCGGCGGTGATCATTAACCGCTCTCCTACATCATCTGCAAATTTTGACATCCTGCCGTTATCCCTTTGTCCATGTCATTTATGAAAATCTACTGCCTACTGCCCTGCCGTCACTCTGTAATCCATCTAAGAATCTTACCTGTCATTCCAACCTGTTCCAGCTTATACAGTAACTTCCATGAGGGACTGAGTCAACCTATTAGTTTTCAACCTATCTTTGGCAGCGTTTACTACTTTAAGTGTGCCCGAATGCTTCTGGCAGATACATCCTCCTGAAAATATGCTTCATCAGGTTTACTCGACTATTTTAAAATCTTAAACACCTTAATAAGATCTCTGTACACATGTCTAGTTACCGATCTTTGTAACTTGAAGAACTGGAGTTTCTTGTATCAACTGGTAGACTCTTTAGTTCCTCATTTTTAAATTTTATCCCGATAAATTGTGCTGCAGAGCTCTTTCTCTAACCACAGGTCTTTTCCCCCTTAAATATATTGTCGTATAGATGCAAAGAATCTATGGAATTCATCGCCCATCTTCTTGGGATCGTGGAGTTTAACTTGTATTTCACAGCAGCTTCATCCTGAAAAAGGCCTCTGAGGTTGGGAAAATTCATATTTATTATTGTTATTATATTTCTATAAAAATAGAAATATAATAACAATAATAATATTCACAGCAGCTCTTAAAAGAACAAGAAAAGTTGTCATTTGAATAAAGCAAAGATGAATTCCTGTAAAAAATATTTTCCTGGTCTCTTGTAACACCCAGTTTGGAAAGCGTTAATTTAGACCATGTCATGAAACGACCATAATCAAATTAGCCAGTCATTCCAGGAGTCTCGTTATTGGTTAGGACATTACTCGGAGTGGCCCTTAATAATTTTAAAAAGCACTCACATTAGTGCCATTAGGTCTCTTTTTTCACTTGTTTCTCCTTGCGTAATCTATAAGCGTGCAATTTGCATTTTTAACGATCCATTTTTCTGCTTTTGTATGGAGGGATAAATGGAAGTAATAGATCTTTGTTTTCCCAATAGACATTTGGACGCAAAAGCGTAATAATTTTTTTTATATGATAAAAAAGAAAATCCTGTGGTAGGAACACTCATGAAGCGTGTACGTATACCCATCCTATTGCCCATTATGTCATCTAAAAGAGAAGAAAGGAATTTTGGATCTCTGTATCGGCCATTATGTTCCGAGCTGGAGGCTATTATGGAATTTCTGAGAACTATATCTCTGCACGTGGAGCTATATATGTCCCACCAAATGACATATTCTTATAAACAGCTACGCAGTTCTTGAAAGGTAGAGTACTTGAGAACTGAGAATGGCCGAGATGCTGGTACTTTCTTGCTGCAATATTGCATTCTTAGATGGATAGAGGCTTATGTTTTTATTAACGAAAAAAAACAAACAGTTCCTCTTTGACAATCCAGTCACGAATAGACATCTTAGGACACAAACAGCCAAATTCAAAAGAGAGATACTTCCAGTGTAGGTGGATTCTAATGCAAGTATATAAAGAAAACTATCCTTCTTGGTAAATTCGTAAACATCGGATAATTTTAACATTTTTTTCATTTATCCAAGTTTAAAATATAGCAGCCATTTTGGTTTAGTCTCCAAATAGGTTTTTACTATTTTGGTATTTGTGCAAAAGCAACTAAGACCTTGAGGCGTCAGTATATTATGGCTTTAAACTGTGTATTCTGGTGTGTTTGCTTGTTTTGCTGGATGAAAAAGATGGTTTCTCTACAGTCTGGTCTGCAGTACTTTAGATCTACATGGACCCAACGTTCTGCAGTTCAGAGAACCAGGCCTTCCTCCAGGAAGGCCTGGTTCCATTCCATTCCATTTCGGGACGAATGTGATATTACTGTACACTTTTTATAATGTACATAAATTACGAAACTACTGATGAAAACCAAAATGTAAAAATAAGTGCAAAAATAATTCGTCTAATACAAAGTTGGGGAATTAAAATTTGTATATTTTAATTATTAGATGGAGCAGATATTTTAAAAAATTTAGACTCAAAATATAACTTTTAAAGTCATTAATCACAAAAATTTCTTAAATATTAAATAAAACTAAACATTTTTACTCAACAATTAAAGGTTTATTTAATATTAATATCGTTTATTTAAAAGTGATAAACGTATAATAATTATCAAACTCTACAATGTTTAAATAGTCTATTTAATTACGCAAAAAAGGAATTTTCATTAACATTACAATTTTTGCTGTGTAAACTTCGCCAATGTCACATTTCTTTTGAATATTAATCTTTTGGCATTATTTTTCATTTCTGACTGTAAAATGGTCTGCCAGGATAAATAAATAAATAAATAATTAAATAATAGACAAATTTATTTAAACAAATCTGCCTGAAGTGCATAGAAATAAAATTATAATATAATTTTAATATTAAAATTGTATTTAATTCTATTTCTAGAAGCTCAAAAAGGTTATGTACCTGCTTAACTATTTTTAATAATAATTCTACGACTAATAATTCGAAGAGCATCTACACGCTCATAAATAATTACATTTTTTTTTTTTTTAAATTCAAATTGATGATTAATTCGAAATTTGTTAATCTCTTTTGAGTGATTATCGCAAATGGAAGGAGGACAGGTGCGTAACGTATTTTTCTTAATTACATAAAAAGGATATCCTGTAATCAAATTATCGTATTCGTAAAACTCGCTATCGACGAAGTTCGCTAAAGGGGCGGCGCCTAGAGGGGGGACATTACCCGCGTAGACAGCTTGTCTGACATTTCCTTCGTGATGGCTCCAGATAAGTTAATGGAAATTTCCGATTTTGTTCAAAATTCAAAGTCATTTGTCTCTCCAAGATGAAAGCCAAATGCACCACAAATTAATAATCTGCCACTTTCTATAAAGAGCGTAAAGTTGAGAATGCAAGATGTGGAGTGGGAGGAAGGAAACAAAGAAGATAAAGAAAAAAGTTGAAAAAAAAAACAACCAACTTTGATTAAAACATCAACGAATTACCATAAATTGCATGACACGATATCTTCTACATAATAGTAGAAAACAGAATTATTCTCTCTCTCTTTGTAGTCTTTTTGAAAAGACTAATATGATTGGAATATTATATCCAGTAGCTGTTTCTGACCCTAAATGAAAATAATTTCTTCCGACTACCATTATTTTTGTTTGCTATCAGTGACCAAGAAAATATTACCAGCATTCTTTGCAGACTCAATTCCAGTTATCGGTACCGAATCTGAAGAGGTCTCAGATGTATTTGTTGGGAGAAAAAAAATAATGATGGTTATCCCATTGTATGGAATGATCATCATTACTTCAAAGAAAATGGAACCAGTTTCCCGTTATATGGGGTATAGAGGACAGGAGAAACAGCAGAATTTATGGCAAAGAGCAGCTAGGAAATATGAGAGAACAAACAGACCTGGTTTTTACCTCTTTGAGGGGGGGGGTCATGGAATTTTCCCATAGTGCCCGTTCACCTAAGCCTTAAAGCCATTAGTTGAATAAGAAAATGTAAAAGTCAGTTTAAACTTCAAACTATTGGAGTATATTCAACAAAAATACTATAGTTATTGATTTAAACTACCGTAATCCTTCTTCCCAACCCTCCACCCATTTACTGCAGTAGAATTATGCACGTTTCAAGTATGATTTACTTATTAGAACAGTAATCGAAAATTAATTGGACTTCTTACGTTTCATTTACTGTGATTCGTGTTTTAGGTGTGTTTATTTACTTTACCAAGCACTGCATGTATAAATGATGGTCTTAGAGTTTTCGTTTTCTCCCACTTCTTCCAAGAAAACATCCATTTGATGAAAGTGATCACTGAGCGAGTGAAAATCCTCAGCTCAAAGTGTTCTGGCATCCAGCGCTTGTAAAATCAGAAGCAGCAGTCATCAAAGTTTATTGCCGGGAATACGCAATCAATATTTATAAGGCATTAACGTCTTCACAACGCCGCATTTTCTTAGATTAGAAAGAGGACTGAGCGCCCCCCCCCACAGTCTTCTTTCTTCCGAAAAGAAATGTTGAAGTTCATCACGCAGGAATGATGGAAAAGAAATACCGACTGGAAGCTGTAAATACATTGAATCCTTGGTGCATTTTAATGATTACGTAAGAAGAGAATATTACCATCGGTTTCTGTTAGAGATAACGCCACCAGCTTATTACACCCAGGAGGTGCGCTTTAATAAGCCCTTCTAATTTCTGCAAGGTTGGCAAAGTTGTTTTTCTGCTCCTTAATATTTCTTAGCTCGTTTGGCCAGGAGACCATAAATAACGAAGTCTAGCTGTTGATATTACGATGTTGTTCTCTGCCTTCGAGAAATGTTTTCGGCTGCCTCGGAGTGTCGCTGATTACCCCGAACTGTCGTCTGTATTTGATCTATAGCCAGGTAACACGACACACTTGATGGCTTTGTGGGGGTGGGTTTAGTTATCTTTATTATTCTGAAAATCCTATTCCTCAAAGAGGCCTACAATTATATTATATTATGTTATATATATATTTTTTTTATCCCCTTATTTTAACCCCTCCCACTTTAACACCTGACTTGATTGATTTCAGAAAATCCCCAGACTCACGGGGACCCCTAATATATTAAGGTATTCTTCCACTGGACTGGCTGAGTTTAGAAATGACAGACACACACAAGAATGTAGAATATAAAATTTTTTTTATTGTCATATCATATATAAGAAAATTACAATAACCTTTAAAAGAATACAGTATTTAGTTTGACACTTGTTATTTTACTAATTTTTAAATGTGTATATATCTTGTAATTTACGGTCAACCTTGTTATCAAAAGAACTACTAAATCCTAATACTTATATATATCTACATATACATATATATATATCATTGTGTCTCTTCTTGTTGCTCTACAAAGATTTCAGTAGGTCCGCACATTTATTACCCTCACAACGTACAATCAGTCTCTTTGCTCCTTAACAGTCCATGTAAGTCAATAAACCACCATCAGCCAATGAACAGACAAAATTATAATTTCATAAGTGCTCGTTTCCCAACTTATTAGGAAATACATATATATTCATTCAAGAATCCTTCCTTGCAAACATGTCACCAGTCAACAATATCCAACCAATTTACTTAGTTACCTTTCCGTTCAATTAATCCACTATTTCATAATTAGGGCTAGATGCTCATTTAATTGTTTACTTGTTTAATCATTTTCTACCCCAAATAAGTCATACTCACAGCAATTTAACATTCACAATAATTCAAGGACAAAATTTTTACTTCCTACTACAGATTAACTTACTCTTAAATTGCATTACTCTGATCTCTATACTAAATTAAATTATCACTCCTTAAGTATTACACTCGTTCAAATATATATGTATATATATTTAGTACTTTGACATTCTCTCTTAAACTTATAGCGTCCTCCTAGAGTCCTTTTCATTATTAAATTAGTTCCCCTTTTTTTTACAAATTATATTCTCAGTACTTATTCTAACACTTACGCAATGGTCTGGTATTCCTCCCTGCTCGGTCTCTCTTCCTATCTGTTCGGGGTGAGGACTGGAAAGCGAAAGGTTGCTCATCCGGGGAACACAGTAATCTATCCTGGGTTTCTCTACCGGGTACGGCACGGCTGAAGATAATACCGGATCTTATCTCCTTTCTTCTTCCATCTGCGTTGCGTCCGAGGACTGGGATACCTTTCGGGTCGACTAGTCACTCAACTGCTCAAACGAGAAATTTGCTTCTAGGGCGTTTCACCATTCTTCCTCCATAGACTGCATTAACTTCTTCAAGGGAACGATACTTCCGACTCTAGACTTTCACAAAATAAATTCTTATAATCAATTCTCCCACTACAGCTTCCATCTCTCCAGGACTGCTTCCACCACAAAAACTCCTCTCCGAATGATCAGTATCAATTTTTTCTTCCCTTCTCTCCTTTCTCTCAAATTTCCCACCGCTTTCTTCCTGGCCAATCGTTGACTTCCCTATCCTTTCCTTCGTGATCCTATTCGTCTCCCTTCATTTCCGTGGGCGTGCTTTCTTTTTCCTAGTGTGACCGAACTTCCGATAATCTGGAAAATACTGGTAATTTCTCGAAATTAAACGTAAGTTCCGGTCAGCTAAGAGTTTCAGGCTTTCTTTGTGACCTCACCCCCATATCCATTTCTAGTCGCCCACACCTGCTAGAGGTCGAACCGTGAAATCTATAATAGGGCCACTTCCGCACTCAGTGCCCTTTCTATAGTGTATATGCTCCTGTCTTAAGTGGGATTTGTTTCGGTCCATTATGATTGCTTTTACTGACTCGCTTAAGGAATTTTTCCATACAACCGAGATTTAACTAACTGGGTGTGTTTGGACTAACCTTCGAATTTCAGTGTTTCTTAACAAATGATACATGACTGAAACTAACTATATACGCCACAATTAATTCTTCCAATATTTAACAAACTTTATTAAATTATTGTAAGGCTGGGTCCTTACAGCTTTCGTTGTTATCCAGGTAGTCCGAAGTGAGGCGAAAAGATTATTATAAACCTAACAGGAATTTCAGCTCAGCTCGCGTTTACAAGATTGCAGATCATTTCTCATCGCGTTCTTCGTATGTCGAGGGCAAGTTCGCGTCTGCGTGACCACCCTTTTGGTGCTCTTTTGTTATTTATTTAATTTTCTTTATTCAAAAAAATAATAAGCTTACAAAAGATAAATTCTTAGATCATTTCAATAGGCTTGTTTTTCGAATTAGGAGGATGTACGCTGCCTAGCCACTTTAGTAGGACCATGAGTTAATTGCGTGTTGGACCGCTGTTAGCCCAAATCATTATGGTTCGATCCGATAAGGAATGGAAGTGTTGAAAAGTGACACAAGAAATATTGGACCATTCATGTAAGAAAACTGCCCTCAATTCCCAGAGTGACGTGACAGATCAGATTGTGATGACGAACTCACCTGTCTAGATACTTGGAGTCTTCCTTGTGTTCCTCAAACTACTCTCTCAAACATTTAGAACTGTGAATGGCTGCATTGTCATCTTCAAACTACCCTTGTCCTTAGGGATAGATATGCAACGTTGCCAGATTGGTTGTTTGTAGAGTTATGGAAACTCATCAGCGACTTAGACCATATTGCGCCATATATATGTTATATCTGAAAGTTGCATGTGTTCTATGGTCGATTTACCTGTTTGCTGCACGAAAATCCGAGTTTTTGGAAGAAAAATCTATGCTACCTTCACCTGAGACCATCTCAGCCACGTTGTGAAGAAAGCTCTTAAAAATTCCTCGCATTATTTACAGGATTCGAACTGTGATAATTTTGCAGAGATTGTTGCCCTCGTGGGTATCACAGTTGATAGGATCGCTGTCCTCCCCACACCGGGTGGAAAAGACCTGAGTTCGAGTCCCGTCGATGACGAGATTTTTATGGGTATTTTTCACAACGCAGCTGAGTTAGTCGGTCTCAGGCGAGGTAGAATGGTCTTTTCTGCCGGAAACTTGGGTTTTTCGACCAGCATAACAGAAAATCGACCTTGGACCACACGCAATTTACAGACAATATACGCGGAGAAACGTGGTGTTAGTCGCTGATCTTCCTAAAACACAACAAGAAAACAGCGGAGATAGTTACTTATAGCCCAAGTCTCTACAGTCCTAATAAATCGGCCAGGCAGTGTACAAAACATTTGAGTTAAAAACACTTCATCAGTATTCTAATTTGGCCCTTGAGCCGCCTTGGTAAGGTCCTTGAATATCGTGTTCGAACATTGCGTGCATTCATAGTCGGTTTGTATGTTTATGGAATGAAACATGAGTTTCTTGAATTTAAAAACAACATAGTACCCTCCCTAGACCGGCTGTTCCAACCTCGATGTGAAAAATACCAAAAAAGCCTCTCCCGTTTCGAAATGCAATCTATTTGTGAACCACACTGTGAAGCAACTTTGTTATCCGTAGATGCTTGTATTAAAGGGGACTTAGAAGAGAAATTGCTTTTGATTACAGGTTTCTGGACGATTGAAGTGGTACCGCCTATATCCAAGAGTACGAATCTGAACTAGAGTTCTACATGTTGATAAATCATTTATGGGCTTCACTTCCTTGTTAAAGCTAATGCTTCTGCTTCGCGCCCAACATCAAAGGACTCCCTTACCGATAGGTACGTGCTGAATTGATCGCCAGCCACCGTGTGGTAACAGTCACAGGGTTTACTTCAACAAACAAAGTCTTCCCAAAGCGCCTCCATTTCTATTAGATGTAATTATAACTCAGAACTGTACACGAATTGGTATTCGGCTTTTCAAAGCAGTGATTGTCTTCAAAGCCATTTTGTTTCGGGTGTAATTAGCAAGATGAACTGCAAATGACAGTGGTGAATCCTTATAGACGTTACCTCCTTTCTAACTTTGGTAGTTATAAAAAAAGAACTGCGGTGAACTAAACTAGAATGCTAAAAGGGGATTTATATAAATTGAGAACACAATAAACTTGATGACTTGAAAGATGTTTTGTTAAAAGTACATCGTGTGTTTTAAATCTCTTGGCTGTAAATTGTGCTTTTGAATTCGATTTTTATCGACTGTATCAATTTAAATAAACATCTCTTTGATGGCTTTCACTGAAAACGAAAATTTAAACCATAAGTATAAACTCCAGCCACGTTTTATTAAGTCTTCAAAGAGTCTGTTTTTGGTTATGGAAAATATATTCAGATTTCTTAGGTGTAAGCATTAGCAATGCGTTTGAAAGAGATTTTCATTTCGAAAATCGGGAGTCGATTGTTTGTAAATATGCAGATTTTAGAACAGTCCAGACTTTAAAGGAATATTCTCCCATTTTACAATGTTCTCTCTTCAGTAAATTGCTGAATTTATTCCAGAAAATTCACAGACTTTCTCCAATTGAACAACCGCATTCGAAATCACAAGAAAGAATTACGAGTAGCGCATCACCAATCAGAAGAGATTAACTTAAGATTTTCATCGAGACAATGTTCGAAGATAAGTTTGGCATCTTCTTTCGTGGTAGATACTCAAATGCTACCATGTTTTTTTTCTTATTAACAGCGGTCATACACATGCAAACGTGTTCTCGATTTCTACGTCTATTCATTTTATTGCCGAAGAAACGCTGTAGGATATGGGCGGAATTCCAATGATGATCCATAAACATAGGATTCGTATAATACAGGCAGACGGTAGAAGAAAACACCCCGGTTATATTTTACTACCAGGCTTCATTTATTCTAAGTCAGACATATTCCCAATGCGAGAATACATTGGGACCGAAGTTAGCATACACTCAATATTCAGTATGGGCGTGCTGGTATCAGCTGTGAAAAACGTAACCAGACCATCAATAAGGTTAATGACCGCAAGAGGGCAGTGAATACTAAAATGAACCACATACAATGGTTACAATTTGTAACTTTTATTGACTGGTTGAATACTATGAATGCTTTAGTAGCTTGGTCACTAGCAGGGAAGGCAAAGCGAATAAAATACAACTTTTTATTCCGATAATAATCAAATGCCCAATTTTAATAATTAGCAGATTGTAGAGCTGGTTGAAAAATCTGCCAAAATCTACGTCGCAAGGTTTTTTGTACCTTAAAAGGCTGAAAACCTATTTATAAAATCTTATTTGGCTTCTTCTTCTTTCGCCAATGGTCACTTCAGAGTCAAATTTCAGTTGTCTTCTGTAACATGTCACGAGTTCCAACCGTGGCTATAGTCTTTACTCCAGTGGATTCAGTTCAGAGCTCCCTAAAGGCTATTCTGAAGGTATGGCTCTAAAAATTCCGTGAAGACCATTTTAAAAATGCGATTAAATCAACGCATGGCTAGAAAACCACGTTTGTGATATCTAGCCTAATAAGCAATAGCCGAACCGCGATAAAATTATCAATGTCCTCCATGAGCGTGTTTTGTTTGAGAAACTTTCCAGTCATCTACACGGTTCATCTGCAGTGTACGGAAAAGGCCTGGGTTCGAGCGCAATCTTGATGAAAAGAAGTTTATGGGTTATTTTCACCGTGGCCAAGTTAGCCGGTCTCAAATTTTCATGGTTTCTATTTCGACCTTTTTAATTATAAAAGAGGTTGTCCCCATAGAATATATGCAATTTATATATAAAATGCACTGAAGCCTCAAGTCGTTGTCCTTGGCGTAAAATTCAAACAACTTCTTTCCGTCTTACGTGTAACAGCAATGTTCCTCAAACTGGGTCAAGCTGTCATTTTGACTTGAAGATTGAATTTTTCCTCCCCGTGAAGGAATCGTTCTCTGTCTGTTTATCTCATATTGCTGCTAATTCGGAATGGCTGAGCAATTTACAAATGTTGGTTGGAGACTTCTGATCTCTGTGGAGTGTTATTTGATTTTCTTTCTGTCATCTCATTCCATGCTAACCTACACCAACATAATTACAATTATTTTGGTAGCCATCGCGCAAAGAATATATTAACCACTGCAGCTGAGGTTTAATTTTGTTTAGGAATTTCATTGTTGAAACTTTGTGATAATATTTGTGTTAGTACTGGGTAAATTCATTCAGGCGCATCACAACCATAAGTTGTTAATGCCATTTCTCTTCTTTAGACCTTAGATCTGGCCGCACTTGGTTGCAGCCGGATCACGGTCATGCGTTGCATGACACGAACACGAAAGAAAGATGCCCTACGATATCTGTAGAGAATCAACTGCCACCAGGCCATTTCTCGTCTCCACGGCTTTCAGGATGAACGCTCCACTAGGCGAAGATTTAATTTGCCGCAGAAGTGCTCTAACAGCGTGAACTTAAGCTAGACATTAACCCTATCTCATGCGGACTGTAAAAAGATGAATTATGCAGCATCTTGCAGAGGACTTGAGAAAACATCCCAAACTGCGGCTAGAGGAGAAAGATTTTTTAAAAAAAACCAAAACATCTTTTCTCATACCCACACGCATGGGAGAGACCATGATTTCCCTGGCGATATTCATAAAGATGAAGGTCTCATGAAAAATTACAACCCAAAAAAAGATTATGGCGAGTCTCCTTTACCACTATTTGATTTCCTTTTTTCATATGAGATTTTAGAAAATTCTCTTCTTGCAGAAAAACTTTCCAGTACCCTAAACAGACTCCATTAAATTAATTCGCGTCTCTTTCATTTTATTTATAATATTTTATAATGTTTAGGTATACATTAGAGACAGCAGGTGGCAGCACTCGAATATATAATATTAAATTTATATGACATATATTAGAAATGGCAGGTGGCAGCACTTGACTATAAGTAGAAAATACTGTATTTATTCGCATTTATCCAGATTCTTGTCGAATTCTGTTTCCGGATTTTTCTTTTCTGTCTTTCTTACTAGATATCGAAAGAGAGAAAAGAAATCTGTTTATTTTGAAGGTTTTTGTCACTTTCTATTCGATCAGTTAACTTTTATTTTTCACGCCTAAATATTGACAAACTTCTTGGGTTCACCAACGTCAACAGTAATTCTATTTCATTAGACTTTAGTGCTTCTCTTGTGGTTATAAAGTATCTTTGATGCTTTTATGGTTGACTTTTTTTGTGCGCGTCTGTGGTGAGGGTTAGAAGAATTGACATCACTTATAGCGCTGGCTTTTCGCAAAGAAACTGTATCCTTCGAGAGAGAGAGAGACTGAAATACCATCGACCTTTCCTTTTGTCAGTTTGTGTACAGAGGCCATTTCTTGACAAAACGCCAAACAAAAGTGCACTTGGCTTAATGAAAATCCAATCTTTAGTATTAGTCGCGTCTGTAAACAATAAATAGACGAAGAAAAGATCAAATTAAACGCAGCTGGAATTCCATCTTGAAAAAAAAAAAAAGAACTTCGTTTATTGATTGTATCTGACTCTTAGAAGTTCATTGAAAAATATTCTCGACCCAAATTAACACCATTAATGTTGGTTGCAGCCCTTGAAGCGTTGTTATCAGCACGTGCAACTTTCACATGGGCAACGCAGATGTTGTATTCTCATTACGAGGGGCTCGCATTACTCTTCTTACTATTTTAAGTGAGAACCTGTCATATCATAGTAGGCTGATTTCTGGGTATCCTTATTACTATATGTCAAGTCGTATAAATTGGTAGGATTGATCATTTCAAACCTTTCATATAAATTAAATCTTTGAAATGTTTGAAATTTTATGGATGTGGAGCTTGTACCTTCCAACATGACAATGCTCCATCACAAAACAAGGATTGTGAATATGTGGCTTGAAGAGCGGATATATGTGCACAGGTCTGTTGTGTCTTATGTAGGGCGGTCTTCCATGGCTCTTTGATGGCCATCAATGAGTGCAGTGCTGTTTTACAGTACCCTTCCAAGCCACAAGGAGGTGGGTCACAATTGTGTACACGTACTCTCCTAAGGCCGTGTTGCTCCGTGTATATTGGCTCCAAATTGCATGTTTTCTGATGTCAATTTTCTATTTGCTGGACGAAAAACCCGAGTTTCCAGGAGAAAAAAACCATGTTACCCTCGCTTGACTAACTCAGCCACGTTGTGAAAAAGGCTCATAAAAATTTCTCCCTTCATCGACGGGACTCGAAGTCAGATATTTTCCACCCTTTGTGGGGTGGAGGGCGATCCTACCAACTGTGCTACCCACGACGGCTACTGTCCTTAGTGGACTAAGTCCCACGTCTTGTAAAATACAAGTTGCCATAATTTCTGTCCCATTAATGGGCCGGGAAGAAATATAAGATAAAATTCTCAGATACATGAAAGAAGAGGCAAGTGTACGTTATCTGGTAAGAATGTTTAATCAGGAAGTCCAAGCCATTCAAGTGAAATCAGGTAAGTCCAGGGACGCAGCGATCAGCGTCTTATCATAAGTCCAAGTATGACCAAATTTACAACCAATCCTGGGAGAAGAGAAGATCGATACTGCATATATTCCAACCAGATACTTCCTGTCAGGTAGATGTATTTTTCAAAAACAGTGATGGAAAAGGAAGGATTCATAAGAATTCATTTGGGCTTTAGGAGAATCAAAGATACTACTCATGTATCAGTTTTGAATTTAGGGAACCGTGTCCAGTGATTAAGAATGAAGAGAAAAGACTAGTACTCAACCATCTTTTAACATTCCCGTGGTCTGAAGAGAACGAAGTGTGAAACGAATAACATTGAAGCATTGAAATGCCTAGGACAAAGAGCTCAGCCGAACTGTATATCTTTAGGATGAATGAAATTTAACGCAGAAGTCACTCTAAAGCATATATTTCTATTGGTCTACAGTACAAGAATGGCAGCTTTACATTTGTTGGATTGATTAATGGCCTGAGGACAGCTGCACAACTCTAGTAACCCATATCATGCAGCATCTTGAGCACTGTACAGGTACTGATATGTGTCAAACGTCTCGCTGAGGGTCTTTGTGTGTTGCGACAAAGTCGACCTGTGTTCTGGAAGGACAATTTTAGCTTGGCTCTCTTGTCGTACTCCGTCAGTTTTAGAAGTTTTTCAGCACCAGTCCGCTTTCATTTGCAGATCACCAATCATCGACCGATTACTTATGTAGCACTCTATTATCATTCCGCGCTGGAAGTCTGTTAACTGTGTAGAAAGCGGAATCTAGCATTCACAATCATACTACCGTCTTCTGGAAGGCCTCTAGCATATTTATAGACTGGCCAGACCAAAAATTCTAGCTGTTTATTGTCCTTCTAAAGTTTAATCTTTTCAAACCCCCGTTGGATATTCTCCTCTAATAAATCACACGCAAGTTGAGATATAATGGATTCGCCACCGATTACGTCGTTTAAATTATTTGTGTCAAACAAGCCGATATTAATATGTGGAATAAATCCTTTTAATCTGCAAGTTGGTGTGGATGTAGCGCATTTCGGAAGCGTTGTTTGGTTTCGCCGGCCATCAAAGCGAATCACGGAATAGGTTAATCACCTCTGAGGGTTTTAATCCCATCCTGATTCATTCGATTGATGTGTTCATGCGCAGTCACGCTAAATTTATCTTCTGCATCAGATCTCCCTAGACGACTGCTTGCATCTCCTTATAATGCTTTCAAAATCGATCATTTACAGATGGATTTAACACGTGTGAAGCAGGGTAAGTGTCACCAAAAAGCTTTATTTCCGCACGTGACCTACTTTCTTCGGCCGCACATTTTATCTTTAAGACCCTTTTTATAAAAGCTTAGCTAAAACTCCATCTTGGTAAGATAAAAAGAAATAGTCACGTTTTTTAAGGTAAATTATGCATTAACGAAGAGTCCTTTTGTCCAATTTTCTTCTGGACAAAATCTGGATTATGACATTACAAATGAAAACGAAAAATCCATCTTTAGAAAAATCAATGTTTAGGAAAATATCCATCTTTAGAAAAAGCCATCTGTAGAATAAATCCATCTTTAGAAAAAGCCATCTTTTGGAAATCTATCTTTAGAACCATCTTTAGAAAATCCATCTTTAGAATAACTCCATCTTTAGAGTAAATCCATCTTTAGAACCATCTGTAGAAAATTCATGATTAGAAAAAGCAATGTTTAGAGAATCCATCTTTAGAAAAAGCCATCTTTAGAAAAGGCCGTCTTTAGAATAAATCCATCTTTAGAAAAAGCCATCTTTAGGAAATCTATATTTAGAATCATCTTTAGAAAATCCATCTTTAGAATAAATCCATCTTTACAAAATCACCATCTTTAGGAAATCTATCTTTAGAACCATCTTTAGAATAAATCCACCTTTAGAATAAATCAATATTTTGGATTAATCCATCTTTAGAAATCCCATCTTTAGAAATTCCATCTTTAGAAATTCCATCTTTAGAAATTCCATCTTTAGAACCATCTTTAGAACCTTCTTTAGCAAATTCATGTTTAGAATAAATCCATCTTTAGAAAAGCCATGTTTAGAAAATCCATCTCTAGAATAAATCCATCTTTAGAACTTTTTCTAAAGATGGATTTTTTTGTAAAGAAAAAATCTTCAGAAAAATCCATCTTTAGGAAATCTGTCTTTAGAACCATCTTTAGAAAAACTCCATCTTTAGAAAAAGCCATTTTTAGAAAATCCATCTTTAGAAAAATACGAAGAAAGAAAAAAATCCATCTTTAGAACTTTTTCTAAAGAAAAAATCCATCTTTGGAAAAATCCATCTTTAGAAAAAGCCATCTTTAGAAAATCCATCTTTAGAGCTTTTTCTAAAGATCAATTTTTTCTAAAGAAAAAATCCATCTTTAGGAAAATCTATCTTTAGGAAATCTATTTTAGAAAAAATCCATCTTTAGAAAAATACGAAGAAAGAAAAAATCCATCTTTAGAAAAAACCATCTTTAGAAAATCCATCTTTAGAACTTTTTCTAAAGAAAAAATCCATATTTAGAAAAATCTATCTTTAGGAAATCTATTTTAGGAAAAATCCATCTTTAGCAACAATATACGAGATCATCTAGTATACACACTGTCCAATCAAAACATTATGACCACCCTCGTCTTGTAGTAACCAGGAGTTCCTCTCCTCCATATAGTGGTGAGAACCGGTAACTGTCATCCTACAGATTCGTGGCATGCAGTCCATACAGAGTACTTGATCGACATGGGCATGGGATGTAATCTGACAGACTTCGAAAAACGGATGTTTGGTGGTACCGGTTGAAGAGAGGCACTATTACCGAAACTGCTAATCTTAAAGACAGTTAAAATTATCTGTAGTAAATAACTTTATTTTCCAAATATCGTCGGAAGAGGACGCTGTTGCAATTGATGCACAATCCATGTTAATAATTATTCGCTAACACGGACTGGGTAACGCTAGCTGATTTGTTTCTTCTTTAATCTCGACATTAAATTGAATTAATAGATGTTGACGCTTACCAGCAGTAGAGTTTCTTAAAATGTAGACATACAAGGAAATTTCGACCGCCTACGACGAAAGACGTGCTTCTCAATTTTCGGAAATAAATTAACCAAACTCCTCGAGATTTATACAAAGCTCTACTGAAATGAGGATTAAGGTGGATTGTTTCTCGCGTCTACAAAAATCCGCGAACACGAAGAAACTTTTTTTTTTTTCCTTTTATTTTGATAAGATTCATATTTGGGGGTGCTAAACCTGGCGATATCCATAATTATGCCATCAAGGGGAAATGCGCTTTATGTCTGCTCGGAAATTGTGAGAAACCAAGCTTATAACGAGCTCATTTACTGCATCTGTGTAAAGTATACATAAGTAGTAGTATGTTTTGGAGAGAAGCCAGAACTAATAAACCATAAAACCAGGACAAAGCAGAGGAACAGAAGCAATTTCGTACTCAGATTACAAACATGGGATCGCTGAACGCAGATGCCTTCTATTAATATGCAAGGACGGATTTAATCATTGCAATACAGCTGTTGTAACGCTTCTCTAAGCCATTATACCAACTTAATACCATTTTGGTCTGATCGTCGCCTGTCTTCATGAAAAACCGCAAATGCAATGTTTATTTAAACATTTTAAATTTTAATTAGCGATTTATTAAAAATCTTAATCTCTTAAGATTTTAATCCGCTGAAAAATACACGAAATTTTGAAACTTAATAATTTTTGTCTTTAAAGTGCTGATCAATTTTATCTTAACCGACCCTCTTCTGCAGATGGCATGCATCACATTGGAATCTTCACAATACCTTGAGAGGTCCTCTTTGATATTGATGATGTCATCAAAGAGGAAAGATCAAAGTACCCCACTTCAACTGCTACATTTTGAAAGTAAATAATACGTTACCAAGAGAATATAATCTGGCATTTCCATTTTAGTGAAATATTTTTTCGTAGTTTTTTCAACATCGGGCTAGAATACTAAAGCGCCACCACCGACAATGCAACGCATTTTCATATCTATGGGCAATTATTTTTTTATAATTGCAATTTTTTGACAAATAATTTTGCATTTATTTTTTAAACATCGGGATAAAAGATTAAAGCGCCACCACCGACAATGCAACGCATTTTTCTATTCAGAGATAGCTAGATAAAAAATTGCAATTTTTGTAATTGCAATTTTTTGACAAATATTTTTGCATTTATTTTTTCACGTCAGACTAGAAGTCTAAAGCGCCACCACCGACAGTGCAACGCATTTTTCTCTCTCTGGACAATTATGGACAAATATTTTTGCATTTAGTTTTTTAAACATCGGGCTAGAAGACTAAAGCACCACCACTGGCAATGCAACGTATTTTTCTATTCAGATATAGCTAGATAAAAAATTTGCTAGAAAACTAAAGCGCCACCACGGACAATACAACGTATTTTTATATCTCTAGGCATTTTTTTTTGTAATTGCAATTTTTTTGACATATTTTTGTACATATTTTTTCACATCGGGCTATAAGACTAAAGCGCCACCACCGGTAATGCGAAGTACTTTTCTATCTCTGAATAGTTATGTTTATATATCGCGCGAAGCAACAAATAATGGTCATATAAATAATATTTATATAAAAAAGCTACTTTATTCGTTTAAGAATATATCTTAAAGAAAATCAAATTTATTAGAAACCAAATTAAAGAAAATAATAACAAATCCGTGTAATTTCTTCTCACTAAGCTACAGTACTGAACGTATTCAAATTCTGTCTATTATTATGATCAGTTTTGTATCAAATAATCTCTAGTGAGAATTCTGATTGTGGGTGTGGATTAAATTCATTTCGGACCAGCAATCCACCTATTAGATGGTTGGTGGGCTTTCATTCTACACCTCCTTCAAGTGGCTTACAAACCAGGTTATGTCAGCAAACGCACGTGAGATCAATAATGTCATCTCTCAAGGTCAACAAAGCGTCTGTGCACTTCGTCTCTCTCTCTCTCCTGCTCCATACGGCTTTTTGACGCAAGAATTCGTGTTGAACCTCGAAGAAGGGAAAGCTATGGAAATCTGAGGATTATCTCGGAATGAGAACCCACAAGACACACCTACCACCCTACACAGCCCGTTGAAAGAAGGTAAACCACTTGAAGCTTCTTACAATGAGACCTGGAAGAGGACATATGGGACGGCTACTGTACTAAGGACGCCAGGGATGATTGCAGCTGTGGTAAGCAATGCTTTTGTATATATCAGGGCTCACTAATTCGCAGTAATGCGAAAACTTCGAATTAGTGAGGCTGGGAATGAATTTCTGAGATCAAACTTCATGTCGTAGGTCAGGTGTTCAACGTGTCCCACAGTAAAATGCAGTTTTTAAAATCCCAGGTTGAGAACGGGAGTATTTTGCTGTTAAAAAATGCAGACAAATTATCCTTTGGGGTGGGAGGAGACTCAAGTGTTCCATACAGGGCCAGAGTGCAGGGTAGTAACTGCAGTCTCGATCTGGTGGGTCATAATAGAGTCCGACATGAAGTTTTCTGGTATGGTTGAAAGGACAGACCGTGGGATACTCTTAATGATATACAGAAATTTTGCTAGTAGAGATGAAGACGTGATAATCTCAGCGTACAACTCAATAATTATACCACATCTTCAATACTGTACAGCAACAAGAATAATTGCAGATGCAAACGTTTTTATAAGAAAAATCTTACTGGAAGTGACTTCAATTCTATAAGCTACAGGTTCTTTTTGAGGCTCTTTGGCACCATGCCAGTGGTTGACACGGTGATCGGGATGGTCATTACTTGTTCCATATGCCACATATCGTTGACTTGCTGTTTTAGGTCTGAGTACTTCTTGATCGTTTCCTCGTAGGTTTTCTGGAGGTTACTGATGTTGGGCACCACAATGTCGATCAGGTAGGTAGCCATTTTCTTCTTGTTGATGAGGATTATGTCTGGTCTGTTGTGCGGGATAGTCTTGTCCATTATTATTGCACTGTCCCAGTATAGCCTGTGCGGTGATGTGCTAGATGGTTTCTGGGGCTCTTTGGCACCTTTGAGAGGTGGTATCGACGACATGCGTCATTTGTTACTCCGGGTTCCTTGGCGATGTATTTCCTGTAGTTCCTGGTGTTGATTAACTGGCCTTGAAAGGTGAGCATGAACCCCTCGGTCTCGGGAATGAGCTTTCATTTCATGAGCGAAGCATTAAACGCCATCTCATCTATGTAGGCTTGATGGAGGTCGTTGTAGTGTCTGCCATGGAGTGTCTTCTTCATCCATCTTATTATTATTGTTGTCGTTGTTGTCATATTATTTCTCCCTAACGGGTACTGCTACCAAGCGCACAGGATGGTTGTTATGGTGCTATTGCTGTTGGTCGAGGAACTCTCTGATTGTCCTGCAGGCGTTCAAGATTGTGACTTTCTTGAACTTCTGTGTTCTCTGGGAGACCTATTGCTGTTAGGCTGTTATGTAGGGCATTTTTTACCATACCGGTGATTGACACTATCATTCACGTAGCAACTCTGTGCTATCCACTAACCGTAAATTACACACTCTCAACAACCATATTGCACAGTGTTATTTATACAGATTCCATTAGCACTCTCCAAGCTGTACAACAGAATACAAAGAATGATAACTCCTTAGACAGATCTGGACTGTAACTTAGTTAAAGTAGAAGAAGTAAAAAGTTCCCTTTTGTTGGATCCTCTGGTCATGCTGGAATTGCTAGAAATGAACATGCGAACCTAGATGCCAAAACTTCTGCCGATCCTGTACACCAATCTTTATCTGCTTGCAGCCACTGACCCACCACAATGCACGAACTGCAATACCCATCGCACTGTCCAATATATACTCATTGATTGCCCAATTTACAACAGTGAGCGACAAACTCTCTTTGCTTCATTTTCATCAACGAACACTCTGAGTATTGCTCATCTCCTAGCAGGTACACCACATGTTGGCAAAATCTTCACTTTCCTCAAAAGAATACAACTCTATAACGCACTCTAAACTTCAATCGCAATTCATATTGATAAAAAAGCATGGAGCTTTACCATACTTAGAGTACATTATGTTGTCCTTGCGCCGTTAAGCCCACACACGCACAAACACACAAGCGAATGACTGGCAACTCACCTGGTGAGATCTGCAAAAAAGCGCCCAGGAAAGACTTCGAATATATGGAGTACACAGCTTGATAATCAGGCACCTTAGCCCTCTTGGGCAGCACAGTTGGTGGAATTACCGTCTTCCCCACACTTGGAAAAGACCTAAGTTCGAGTCCCGTTGATGAAGGGAAGAATTTTGATGGGCCTTTTTCACAACGTGGCTGAGTTAGTCGGTCTCATACGACGGTAGTGTGGTTTTTCCTCCCCGAAAATCGACTTTCTCGTCCAGCACGAGAAAGTTACAACAGCGTGCACATTACAATGTGAAAAAACTTATTTTTACCACATATTTGCAGCAAACACCAAACAACTGTTAAAGTATAACTTATATTTCAACAAGTAGGTCCACATTCAAAGACTTCTCCAAGTGCACAATGGATATGGAAATATTTGAGGAATATATATCCTGAATTTCGTGAATACGTATTGTGCAAAACAGCTTTCAACACAGACATCGTTCTTTGAATATTAAACACGTGAAATCGTGACATGGGCCCATCGTTCTCCATAGAAACCAACTTACTTTTTCGAAACAGAGAGAGAGAGAGAGAGAGAGAGAAAGACAGAATGCGCGTGTCGATTTAGCGAATATACCCTGCCCTACCATTAATATCCCAACACCTGCTTATCGTTTTCCTACAGGAATAACTAATAATGTGTGCTGAAATCTTTAGCCTTCACAACAGCCTCTGGTCTCAGTGGGACCCTCTCTACCAATTATTTTGTAAATATCCTCCAAATTTTCTGGCATTGGGCCTTCAAAGCGCCCACCAGTTCTGCTCTGTTTTCTGGAAGCCTCCCATGAGGCACCCAATGATCCAATTCACCACAGAGATTCCAAGTTGGATTGAGGTCAGGGCGAGGGCTCTGGATGGCCAGTCCAAACCAGTCCGTCACAACATGAGCAATATGACATGGTGAGTTTTTCAGCTGATACAGATATGGACCTTCCCTGATGTGCTGCCACAACGTGGGCAACGCATTATTATCCAGAATCTAAAAATATCTCCACATTTACGGTTTTGTCCAAAAGAAGATGGTCCCAGGTCAAACCATGAAAAACATCCTAAGACCACCTCTCTGACTCTGCCAAAATTCATTGTCGTGACGATACAGTAGGTAGCTTTCTCCGGCCATCTACCACACCCAGGTGGACCTTTTGGACCTTGGCAAGGTCTAAGTTAAAAAATATTGAGATAAAATTAGGTAGGCTTAATTCAGATTGCGTCACCTACCATAGATTTTTGTTTAACGGATGCGCAAAGATGATTTGACAATGTCGAGTACTCAAAACTTTAAAGACTTTTCATCAAGGGTGGATTGGTAATTACAAGGGAACAGTGGAGTTAGAAATCGGCTTCAAGAATTGTATAATACGCAACTGCTGGTCCTTTTAGGATTCTTTATAAGGTAATACAGCAGCTTTGGGTTTATCAGTCTCCAAAACATGCCCATAAATTTTCAAAAACTAAGAATAACTTAAATACAAAGTTTAAAATTTGTGGGATTTTATATTCAATTGTCTTTGGACCACTTTGGGGGACCACAGAGAAATTTCCTGATGTCCTGGCGATATACCAATCATTGGAGCATTTTCTTTTTCTAGATAAATAGATTTCCATCCTTAGCGCAGTTTAAGAAATATAGGTGAGTTTGCTTCAGAACTAGATGTGTTCATTTTCAAACTTAATCCTCATCAAGAGTATTTCCCAAAAGTCCATTTATTCAAAAGCGTCTTACCCAGAGCCCATTATGTGACATTTGAATTTAAGGTTATGTTTGCAGCTACGTCTGTTCAGTTGAATCTGTATTTCTCTTAAATCCCACAGACAATGAAAACTCCCTCTAAATTTTCCAGACTGCAATGAAAATGCCAAGTGTCATCTTGTTTTTCCTAACCTCAATGACCTTCTGACATTGGCTTTGCAACTCCATGCGCTGAGCATGCGCTAAAGTTTTTCTGTTTCGGCATTGAATCTCTAAGTACTGTTATGATACCCATGATGGATTAGTGTGTTGATGGCTTTATGGTACTACTTCGAGGGAGGGGGAGGGTGGATTTAGGATGTCCTCTTACGAAATCACTTTGCTAGAGTTCGTATTCCACTTAGAGAGAGTGTGTAAACTTTTTGGAGATTTGTTTTGACAACTTAAGAGGGATCTTTGAAACAAGGTTCAACGAAGAAAGAATAAAAATATGATTACCACATGGCTCTGATATTTTTAAACCACACTGGCAGGATTTTGGAATCCTGATTAAGATGTATTGCTCTCCACCTAAATACGAATCTACAAAATCCGAGAGGATGAATTATTCACAGTTGGTTATTTGAGAAGAAACATAACCTTGTTTGAGCTAAGGAACAGTCCTCCTTAAATTTAATTATACTTAAATGCTACCCTGCTTCTTTGGGCTCGTATTTATGAATAATTCTTCTTCTTTATCTGGAGAAGTTTTGTGGAGCGCTGAATATATTGACTTTCGAGTCCCTCCATGAATTCCTTCCACTGTATTACGTTAGAGACTCTTTTGCCATAATGGATATATTTCTCCTCTTTTTATTTTCATACCAATATAGGTAAAGGATGGAGAGTAATAGCCAAATGGTAGCCAATTCCTTTTACTAAAATAATAAATTCTGTTTTCTCTCATCCATTTTGAAGTCTTCCAGTTTCATCTTGATTAAATATCGACTTTGGATTGAAAGGAGGAGGGCTCCTGGGAAATTGTAGAGGAGGAGGGCAGATGATTTTTGAAATATATTCAGGAGCATGTAACCGCAACTGCTCTTTGATAAGAAAACAACAGTTGAAGACCAGGAATAGTTATTTCGAAAACTGAGAGACAAATACACTGTTCGAAAAAAGTTAGAGGTTATCAGACACTCGCAACAGCTTTTTGAATGATTGTATTTCGTTTTCTGACGCAGTCATTGCAGAAATGATCCACTGAAGGAGAAATTTTTATGTATTTCATCAAGTGAGTATGTCAGAGCGTGAAAACTAATGGCTGAACAATTGGCTGTTCTAAAAAGTGTGGTCACTCCCGACTATGGCTGTTGTTTTGTTGACTGCGTTCCCTCCTTTTTATTTTTCATTGTTTACAATTTTATTTAAATAATTTTCGCTTATTTTTATTTAAATTATTATGTATATAAATGATTATTAAAATAGCAATAAGCAAAAATGAAAAATATTAGAAATACCAGTGTTTGAATGGTATAAGTGATTTAAAGAGGATGTTCGTGATGACCCAAGAAGTGAACGTCCGTGGGAAATTGAGGGAAGAGACCGTCGTTTGACCCTGAAAATGAAGGCTAATTAGTTAGATATGATTAAGAAGATGATTCTTCAAATCCAAAGTCGTCCTCTCAACATCGGGTTAAAAAAGACCTGAGATCCAATCACGTGAAGAGCTTTATTGGCCTTTATCACAACGTGGCTGAGTTAGTCGGTCTCAGGAGCGTGTAGCATGATTTTTCCTGCGGGAAACTCGGATTTTTCTCCCAGAAAACAGAAAATCGACGTCAGAATACACGCAATTTTCAGACATACCTGGAGCAACGTGGCCTTAGTTGCCGATGCTCCTAAAACCCCTACAACAACTTCAAATTCCGCATGAAGATTTGCGCCACACTGCCTCGCAGATGAGCAGGAGCAACAAGAGTGTCATTACAAGACTTTATCCGGACTTGTCAACACAATCCTAATTTCCTCGACTGTATTGTTCACTGAAGATGAGTGTTCTTTTTGTTGCACAAGTCCAGGAACCTTATTTCTACACTTCATACATATATTAGTGTCCAAAAGTTAAGTTACAGCAGTGTTTGTATTTTTCAAATCTTTGATCTAATCAAATAAACTCTTCAAAATCTGATTTTGCCATCTCAATCTTGTTTTTTTTTGGTATCATTTGTAGGATATACAATGAGAGTCGAAGTATTTAACAACGCATGATCCATGTGGTGACCTTTTCATACCGGAAGAAACGTGAAGTAGTTTCAAAGGTGTGCTTTCCACCATGGGGTGTAATTTTGCCAAGACAATGCCCAATAAGAATCAGGAGGCGAACAACACAGCCGCCATTCCCGATTCTGTGACCCCTGCACCACAAGATCCTCGGATGCCCCTAACAGTGAGACAAAGGTTTAGCATTTCGAAGTCGTGGAAAGCCATCGCTAGAGCGATGGAACCTACTGGAGTCAGCATGTTTGTAAGGTAAGTGGAATTTAAAAACCAAACTTATTACGTCTGATTGGTTAATTTTAGAGGTTGAACTATGATTGGATTGTAAATTTTTAAATTAGCAGCATATACTCGGAACTTGACATCCATTCTGTTGAGGGCTAAGGCTGGGTTATTGATATATAAAATAAATAGCAGTAGGTCCAGAACCGATCCCCCAAGGACTCCTAACATTTAGTTTGAAGGGACAGTAACCGTTAATTAAAACCTCGCAATGGTGGATCTTGAATGGGAAATTATCCCTCGTGGATAGCACACTTGCAAGGATAGCCATCCTCCCCAAACCAGGTGGAAAAGACCTGAGTTTGAGTCCTGTCTATGGAATTTTATTAGCCTTTTTCAAAACGTGGCTGAGTTAATCGGTCTCAGGTGATGATAGCATGGTTATTTCTCCCAGAAACTCGGGTTTTTCTTCCAGCAAACAGAAAATCGACCTCAGAACACACTCAATTTACAAACAATATACACGAAGCAATATGGCCTTAGTCGTTGATGCTTCTAAGAACCCTACAACAACAAGAGGGATTGATCAACGTTATATGAAGTGTGCTCAAAAAGCAGCCAGATCATGCTTGTTGTTCAAAGGTTAGACGATAGATAGTCCGAGGAGCAACTCTTTAGATACCTTTGGACACCACAAATGCAGGCTTTTCTGAGGGCTAAAGAGACTCTTGCTTGCTATCGGGTGGTGTACTTAAAGTGTCCAATCAGTGCAATTCAACAATGGATGAAATAAATAGTTTGATCAAATTTTCTCTCGATGGAGTAATGAAAATAGGTAATGATTAAGAATCAGTACACTCGGCGTTGATGGCAAGAGATAGTTCCCGCTCTATTATAACAGCCATTAAAGTAGAATTGCAGACCTCAGCATCGCACGTAGCGTGGGTCGTTTGTAATACAGCCGTAGCTCGCTAGTTACGGCATGAATTCGCTTTGTACGATCTATCAGCGGCAGATGCGTCGTCAGTCTTTGCATCAGACAAATGATCAGATGCACGGCTATCCATTGTCTCATTTTCTTCCAAAGTGATGGAGGACATTAAGGAAATTATGTAGATCTTGTAGCTTAATCCATTGGAACTAACAGAAGACAATTCATTTCTCTCTCTCTCTCTCTCTCTGATTGCGAGATCATTAAGGGAGGTTGAAGTTGTTATCTGTATTTCCTGGTGTACTCTGGGTATGGTAATTTCGAACATGACCTTAGTTTTTGCATAGCGTCAATGGTTTATCCCCAGAAATGAAAGAAAAGTAAATATTCAATAATATTAATTATTACACATGTAATAAATCTTTTCAGGTAAGTGGATGTTACCAATAAACCAAACTTTGTATAGCCAGTATATCCTCAACATCCACTTACCTCTTTGGGCTGAATAGGACACAGATTTTTCTTGAGTGAGCACAACTTATTACTTTTATGGGCTGATTGAAACAGGTTGCATTCGAAGGTACTGAACGAATTGTGAAATGTTCCTGTGAGAGTCATGCTGGATTTGTCTTCAGGTTTGATAACAGCGAAGATCTTGATGTGTTAGCATAGGACAAAATGGTTGGTTTATGAATGAGGAAGAAGGAAATTGAAGAAGGAAGAAGGACGTTGCATTTTCAAGGAGAGAGAATGGAATGCCATCGTATCCTGAAGAATTTGAATCTGGAAGAGAATTTATTTCCTTGTTAGCGGTTGAAGTATGTGGTACAGAGAAGAGATAGGTTGTCTTCACTTCTACTGGTAGTGACGGGGAGGACTAAATCTTGTTGCATGATCTAGCTTCCCTTTGTGGGTGAGGGAAACTGGGAATTGGTGACTGCGTCCAGAAATAAGGACCTTACCTTTCTGTAGGGTGTTCTGCAGGTAATTTTAACGGCATTAGATTTGGATTTATTGAATAACTGAATACCTTCTCCCTTGCATGAGAGAGGCAATCCGATCATGGGGCACGTTAGATTTCTTCTAGGTCTTGTTTAGTACAAGTTTATTGTGAAGAGCATCACTAAGATGAGGACTTCACCAGTGCTTAGAATAAGAATGGAGTTTGATTTTTAGTGGCTACATTCTGGGCAATGGAGTTGAGCCATTCTGTAAATAGGCTAGCAAGTTGAGGACAGCAGTTGATGGGCATATTTAGCATTTGGTGGATAGAGAAATGAAGATTATGGTGTACTTCTACTGAAATAATAAGTTTGAGGTGGATGCAAGTGGAAGCGAAAATGAGATCCAAGGTCTTTGACTCTCTGTTAGATTGGTCATTGTCAGTATGATGCCTGGAGCTGAAAGTTTAACCAGCAATAATTGCTAGTTAATGCTTTTGATTTTATTAATCAGTATTATTCATTAAAAAATTTAAAATAAACTCCATAATTATAAATTAACGTAATTAATTATTTTTCTTCATGTTCATTAAATAAACCACAATTTTCTTAATATTCAAAGTGGGCCTGTCCTATGTACGTGTACTGCCATCTATCGTTCATAGCACTAAACCAAACGTCTTCTGCTGATCAATAGAAGGTCCTTTACATATTTCACCAATTAAGGATTTTTGCATCTTATCACAACAACTCCATGACCTCAAAATCCTTCTTACAGAATAGACCAAGTTTCTTTTGTGTTCGCTACCCGACAAAGATAACGCAAACAATAAACACTTTCTGATGGCTTCCACTTGAAGAAAAAACAACAAAAAAAGTTGTTTTCCGCCTGGTGATGTCTGGTGATGCTCCACCATCACCAGACAATCGATTTAGGTGTTATCCGCTCGCTTGTGTACCATCTGCACTTAGTTCAAAGGGCCTGTTAGTGATATAGAAATGATGGAGCATTCACCACAGAAGTCAATGGCCTAGATATGGTCAGGAGAGACTCAACAGTTGCAGATCGCCATTAAAACAAACAGCGCCTTCTAGCGTAATTGGAATGCCACAACCATGTTAGACAAACGAATTAATTTTATTTGGGCAAGCGATATTTCTTGTGATTACAATTAAAATTAAGATTGTGGCTTATTTATATATTGTCCTTAAATTTGATTCAACTGACCTCTGAATTTCACCAAGCTGACAGCCTCAATCACCCAGAGGGAAAATTTAAAAATAGAAAAATTAAGTGCTAGGACCTCACATGAACTTTTTCAAACTGTCAGCCTCGTCTACCTGTGGAGGCAACTTGTTCCAGTAATCAATTCCTTTCCCTGTAATTCGAATTTATGTCTCCTAGTTCTGTAATTCTTTATAACACAAAATTCCTCCCTCATTCATTTTACTAATCCCTCTTAGAGTATCATAAACCTAAATCAGGTCCCCTCTAAATGTGTCTGGGTGCCAATCTCTGTAGCCGACATCATCAAAGTCTTTCCTCGTACGATCGTCTTTTTTCTCATCTACCATGTGAGTTGCGTCTTTGGTGGCTTTCAAGAAGCTCAACGTCTTTTCCAGATGAGGTCTCCAAAAATTGAACCCAGTGTTCCAAATGTGGTCTTACAATTTCCTGATGCAGTGGGACTATGATCTCCCCATCTGTACAGGATATTTTTTCATAAATCTTCAGTGGCACACCATGAGCTTTCCTGCCTGTATCGTAAGTCCCACAACTCTTTCTTCTACTTATCTTTTTAATTCAACCCCACCAAGTTCTCATCTATCCTAGAAGATGGCGATCTTCCTGTATTTTTTTGTCGTCATGGACATCTTCCCGTCACCCTCTGAACCGTTTGTGCCATTCGTACACGCATGGCTAATTCATGGTTTTGTCACCATACACTTTTCATAACATCTCCAACATTTCTGGACCAATTTTACAGAGTTCCATTAAAAAGAACCGGCCCTTGGGAGACCACACTTCTGACACAGCAATCTGAAGAATATGCATTAATCACAACCTTCCCCTCTGCCTTCTGCTCTGCAGCAGTAATTCCAACATGTTCCAGCTGATATGGTAACTTCGCAAACCTAAAATCGAAATAAACTATGATGAAATTTGACAAAATTAAACTATGACAGTGGTATCGTCACCATCCTCCTCACACCGGGTGGAAAAAGCTCGAGTTCGAATCCCGTCGATGATGCGAGGAACTTTAATGGGCTTTTTTCATCCGTGGCTGAGTTAGTCGCTCTCAGGCGTAGATAATAAGGTTTTATCCCCCCAGACATTGGGGTTTTTCAGTCCAGCATTAAATTATTGGTAACCATAATATAATAATTTTAAAAAATTAAATTGAGCTTGAGAATACCATTTCTATCTAAATACTCCTTAATCATTGCCTCTAAGACTTTTCCTACCACTGAACTAAGAATAACCGGACTGTAGTTACCGACTTCATTCTTAAATCAGCCTTCACGTATTGGCAATACGTTGGCAATTCTTCAAACTAAAGGAATCTCTCCGGGGTCCAATCAAGCCCTCTGGCTACCTATTTTTCCAATCCCATTTATTCCAATGAACGTGGGGTAGATTGAAGTCGCCCATAACAAGACTGCACACTTCTTTGTCCATTCCATGTGCATGTAGAGATTCGTCAGCTGATGAGAGTCTATAAAACCCCGACAACAACAACAACTCTAAAATAAGTATTTGCTCATCGACAACATTAGCCTGGTTATCTAAGACTGTCCCGTATCCATTGCGCATGGGTCGAATCTGATTTGTTCCTTTATTCTTTGTATTCATACATAAATACATTTATTTATATACATAAATAAATGGCTGCCAGGGGCAAACGTTGATGACGCTGTAGAGCAGATATCTTTTAAGGGCACAAAAGGTTGTTCTACACGTTGGAACTAATGACATTAAGAGTAAGAGATCTACAGATTTCCTCAACAAGTACAGGGCAATGTTGAAAACAAGTCGCGCGTTTAGGGTTCAATGTGAAAGTGTCTGCAATTCTGCCCAGACACGATAGGAGGGAGTATATGATGAGGGCCCTGCCCATCAGTTCAGCCCTGGGAAGATTGTGCAAGGCTCAAGGGGTAGAATTTTTTTCAGCCTGGACTGTACTTGTTAACAGGAGAGACTGCTTCTACAGGGATGGGATACGCTTAAACAGAAAGGGTGCAAGAATATTTGCTGATGCTTTCGAGGCAGTGTTAGGGTCGGAAAACTGGTAGCCTTGGGGGATACAAGGACTAATAGATTAACAGTAGCCACTGGCAGGAGTGAAAGTGATTCTTGCACTGCTTCTATTGGAATGAGCAGAAGCCTGGAAAACAAGATGCAGGATACTTCAGAGACTGCTGGGAGTCATTGCGGTACAAGTAAACACATGGGTTGTGTTAGGGTAACTAAGAGTAGAAACAGGTGCATGTATACTTGCAGGTACACCAATGCTAGGAGTATAGTTGATAAATTTCATGAGCTTGAAGTGCTAGTGAAGACATCAAAGGCAGATATTGTTGTGATATCAGAGACATGGTGTCACACAGATATAAGGGATGCAGAACTGGAATTTGGGGAGTACAACGTCTACAGAAAGGATAGACAGGATAGGAAGGGAGGAGGGGTTATGCTATTAGTTAAGAAACACATAAAATCTAACGAAGTGTATCCAATTGATGTTAGTGGACAATGCAGTGTTGAGGCTGTTTAATGTGACATAAGCACTCGGAAAGGAAAAATGAGAGTAGGAGTGCGTTATAGGCCTGATGAGTATAATGAGCGATAGTGCAGAGAAATAGGGTGGGCCAGTAAATCAGTGTGTCTTTTAATGCGAGATTTTAACTTTCCATATATTGACTGAAACTTGTGTCTGGTCACTCGCCATTAGCACGACTTTTGTGGATTTATTGGATGATTGTTTTCTACATCAGCATGAGCGGGAGGCAGCTAGAGGAAGTAATACTCCTGATTTGATTATCAGTAGTGATTCTTCATTAGCATTAGCATTAGTAGAGGCATTTGATGCAAGAAAGCAAGCTTATGCAGCATCAGCCAAAAAAAAAAACCCACTTCCACTTCACCTCTCTGTTCATTCAAAATACCTGTCCAACTGAGCCTTAAACTTATTTAGGCTATCAACCTCCACCACAAGGGATGGAAGTCTGTTCCACCAACCAACCACCCGCTGGCTAAAGGCAAATTTCCGCACGTCTATCCTACATCTGTCTTTCCTCAATTTGAATTTATGCCCTCTCAGGTGATTATTCTGAGCTAGAGGAAGAATCCCATCAGCATTGAGCATGCTCAAACCATTCAAGGCTTTATACACCTCAGTGAGATCACCTCGCTGGTGCCTAGTCTCCAGACACTGTAATTTGCAAAACTTAAGCCTTTATTCGTAAGAGCACCCCTTTGTTCCATTCACTAATCTTGTTGCCCTTCTCTGTACTCGTTCCAGCAGCTCTACATCCTTCTTGAAATGAGGCCTCCAGACCTGTATACAGTACTCTAGGTGTGGCCTGACCATTGACTTATACAATGGAATAATCACCTCCTTATCCCTGCTGGAAAAATTCCTGTATATCATTGACAATACTCCATGAGCTACTCTTGCAGCCCGTCTGCACTGCTCAGAGAACTTCATATCTGCCTGCACAATCACCCCCAAGTCCCTTTCATTCTCTACCACTTGTCAGTGTAGTACCACACAGTTGATACGTTGCTCTGGGGTTGCTGTTTCCCATGTGTAGTACTTTACATTTGTCAATGTTAAACTTCATTTGCCACCTCTCAGCCCATCTGCTCAACCTTTCCAGATCCTGTTGCAGCAGCATAGTGTCAATAGTGTCCTTGACAACTCTGCCTACCTTTGTATCATCTGCAAACTTCGACATTAAGCTTGATATATCACATCAATATCATTTATAAATACAGAAAACAATAATGGACCCAACACTGAATCCTGAGGGACTCCACTAATAACATTAGTTCCACAATGAGCAGTGTCCATTGATTACCACTCTCTTTCTTCTCCCCCTCAACCACTCCTTTATCCATAGCAGTAATTTGCCTCCAATTTGTGCAGCAGTCTTCCATGTGCAACAGTATCAAAAGCCTTTCTAAGATCAAAATATATAATATCAAAGTTATTCCCTGCATCCAGTTCTTTTGTGACTGCATCATAGTATCCAATCAAATTGGTCAGGCAAGACTTCCCCTTAAGAAATCCATGCTGTGTCCGAGCTATAACTGAAATCTTGTATAGATGATCCTGCAGTGCTTCTTTAACCAGTGCCTCCATTAATTTTCCTGGAACAGAAGTTAAGCTCACAGGTCTATAATTACTTGTGTCAGCCTTTGATCCTCCTTTGTGAATTGGGGTTACATTTGCACATCTCCAGTCCATGGGTACCTCCCCTGAGTCCAAGGAAGCTCTCATAATTATGGCTAAGGGTTTGCTTACTTCCTTTGCTGCCTCCTTTAATATAACTGGATAGATCCCATCCACCCCGGGTGCCTTTCTTGTGTTTATCTTCAACAGTTTCTCCTCCACTTTACTCCCAGTTATTTCAAGATTCTGTAGCTTACTGCTAGAGTTGAATACACCTCTGGCATTCCCCTCGCTGAATAACTCTTCATGTGTGAATGTCGATGCGAAATATTCATTTAGTTTGTTGGCTACCTGAGCAGGATCATCAACACTTGACCCATCAATATCAAGTGGACCAATCTGATTCACCCCTTCCTTCTAGAGTTTACATAAGTAAAGAACTCTTTGCTGTTTGTCTTGGCGTTCCTTGCCAAGGATTTCTCGTAATCTGCCTTCGCCTGCCTAACCTCCTTTGTAACTTGGTTGCATATCAACTTGTATCCATCATAGGCTTCTGTGTCATGTGTTAATTTGTAAGTATCCCATGCATTTTTCTTCTCTGCCATATGCCTCATCAGTTCATCGGACATCCATTTAGGCCTAAACCTTGAACAATATTTCTTAGTTGGTATGTAAAGCCTAGTAGCTTCCAAGATAAGTTCTTTGAATGCTTCCCATTTTGCATTTGCTGTTGGTAACATCATCAGTCAGTTGGTCCCACTGTATAGAATTTAAATACTGTCTCAGACCATCGTAGTCGCCTTTACGGAAGCAATAACCCTTCCCTTTACCCCTGATGGCAGTTACCTCTTTGAGTAAATCCCACTTCAGCACACTGTGATCACTGCCACCTAGTGATTCATTGATCTGAAGATTCTTAATGCATGAAGAATCACTGCTGATAATTAAATCAAGAGTATTCCTCCCTCTAGTTGCCTCCCGAACATGCTGATGTAGAAAACAATCATCCAATAAATCCACAAAAGCCCTGCTAGTGTGTTAATCTGGGAAAGACTCTCTGATTTACTGGTCCACTCTATTTCCCTGTACAGTTCCTTATTATACTCATCAGAGTCATTAGGCCTGTAGCACACTCCTACTTTCAACTTTGATCTCCCAATGCTTATGTCACACCAAACTGACTCGACACTGCACTGTCCAGCGATGTCCACTGGCTTCACTTCCTTGCATTTTATGTATTTCTTAACTAATAGCATAACCCCTCCTCCCAGTCTATCCTTTCTGTAGACGTTGTACTCCCCAAATTCCAGTTCTGCATCCCTTATATCTGTGTGACACCACGTCTCTGATATCCCAACAGTATCTGGCTTTGATGTTTTGAGCAATACCTCAAATTCATCAAATTTATTTACTAAACTCCTAGCATTGGTGTACACGCAAGTATACATGCACCTATTTCTATTCTTAGCTACCCTAACACAACCCATGTGTTTACTTGTACCGCAATGACTTCTAGTAGTCTCTGAAATATCCTGCATCTTGTTTTTCAGGCTTCTGCTCATTCCCATAGAAGCAGTTCAGGAATCTCTTTCACCTCTGCCAGTGGCTACAGTTAAATCTATTCGTCTTTGTCTCCCCCCAAGCTAGTAGTTTTCCGACCCACCTAACACTGCCTCGATAGCATCAGCAAATATTCTTGCACCCTTTCTATTTAAGTGTATCCCATCCCTGTAGAAGCAATCTCTCCTGTTAACAAGCACAGTCCAGGCTGAAAAAAATTCTACCCCTTGAGCCTTGCACAATATTTCCAGGGCCGAATTGATCAACAAGGCTGTCCTCATACACTCCTTCCTATCGAGTCTTGGCAGAATTGCAGACACTTTCAAATTCAACCCTAATTCACGGCTTTTTTCATCAGTGACCTGTACTTGTTAAGCAATTCCGCCGGTCTCCTACTCTTAATATCAGGCGCGCGGGTGCATAAGTACACGTGCCTTGAGTGACCGGGGTTCAAGCCCTTGACTGCTGAATACGGTGCTGTTTCTTTTATTCTATCTATCTTGTGAACTCCTCTAACCGTTTGGTCGTCCCGGAGTATAAACAGAAAATTTATTTATATCACCTTTTGTGCCCTTAAAAGCCCTTCATGCATTAAGAATTTGCAGATAAAAGAACCACTGGGTGAAAGTGATCACAATATACTAATGTAAGAATTACTTAAAGAGGTAACTACCATCATGGCCAAAGGGGAAGGTTTTTGCTTTCGTAAAGGTGACCACAGAGGTTTGGTGTTAGGTCCACTGTTGTTTTGTATATTTATCAATGATATTGATGAAGGTATATCAGGCTTAATGTCGAAGTTTGCAGATGATACAAAGGTTGGCAGGGTTGTTAATGACAGTAATGGCAGTGTGCTACTGCAACAGGATCTAGATAATTTGGGCATAAAGTCAGAAAAGAGGCAACTGGAGTTTAACATTCACAAATGTAAAGTAGTGCACATGGACAGCAATAACTGAAGAGAAACATACCAACTGTGTGGTACTACACTCAGGGGAGTAGAAAGTGAAAAAGACCTGGGGGACAATTGTGCAGTCAAATATGAAGTTCGCTGAGAAGTGCAGACGGGCTGGCAGGGCAAGTCATGGAGCCCTGTGAATGATATATACGAATTTTGCAAGCAGGGACAGGGAGGTGATTATCCCTTTATACAAGGCAACGTTATACAAGACAATGGTCAGGCCACACCTAGAGTACTGTATACAGGTCTGGAGGCCTCATTTCAAGAAGGATGTAGAGCTGCTGGAACGAGTACAGAGAAGGGCAACAAGATTAGTGAATGGAACAAAGGGGTGCTCTTACGAATAAAGGCTTAAGTTTTGCAAATTACAGTGTCTGGAGACTAGGCACCAGCGAGGTGATCTCACTGAGGTGTATAAAGCCTTGAATGGTTTGAGCATGCTCAATGCTGATGGGATTCTTCCTCTAGCTCAGAATAATCACCTGAGAGGGCATAAATTCAAATTGAGGAAAGACAGATGTAGGATAGACGTGCGGAAATTTGCCTTTAGCCAGCGGGTGGTTGGTTGGTGGAACCGACTTCCATCCTTTGTTGTGGAAATTGATAGCCTAAATAAATTTAAGGCTGAGCTGGCCAGGCATTTGGAACGAATGGAGGGATGAAGTGAGAGTTTTTTTTTTTTTTTTTGTTTTTTTGGCTGATGCTGCATAAGCTTGCTTTCTTGCATCAAATGCCTCTACTAATTCTAATACTAATGCTAAAATGTCTATAAAACACTTCTCATCGTCCATTCTTTGCAATCGTAGAGATTTTTAGAAAGTCTTTCCCAACCTAACCTGTTTTGTGATTTTAGTACAGATCCAGCAATAGCTATCATAGAGTTCACTACTTTGCATCGCTGTAACTTTCCCATCTCATGTTTTTCTGCTTTTCTAAACTAGCCAGCACCATATCCATCCATCTGGGCATTCTCTCCGTGCTGTATATATGTGTAAGAATGGACAAGTCTGTGATACTGGTGAAGGCTCAAATTTGGGAGCGGCTAATATAAGATTGTAGTTCGCACACGTGGCGATCACTTTTTGAGTGTCGACATCGAGATGTTTCCGACTTCGAACGTGAAATGATTCTGGAGACAAAATGTGCAGATGCCAGTATCTCGACAACAGCCAACATGGTTTAGTGCTCCCATTCTCTGGTGTCATGAATGTACTGTGGCTGGCACAACGGCGGTCGAACAATCAGACAAAGGTCAAACGTGGAACATCCATGTGTGGTGGACGCCCGTGGTGAGCGTCGAGTGTTTATCTGGTAACAAAGCAGTGGGGCAGCAGGGTGGCCCAGCTAGCCACGCAGTATAATGTAGGATTATGAATACCAATATCTACATGGAGTATGCGCCAGATGTTAGCTCGCAGACAGTGGCCGATGTCCTCACGGTGATCCATGCTCACTGCGAGACACAAGAAACTATGTCAGCATCAACGCCGAACCACCGAAATGTAGAAATCTGTTGCCTGGTCTGATGAATCCTATTTCCAACTCTAGCATGCTCATAGGCATGTTCATATTTTCAGAAAACACGAGTCCATGAGACACCCAGAAGCACTGTTGGTATTCAGCAAGCTGGAGGCGACTTTGTTATGGTTGGGGACCAGTTTTCGTGGAACGCCCTGGCGAGTTCCAACTGCTAGATCGGAACACCTACGTTTATATTGCCGACCAAGTACTCCTCTTCATGATGAAGGGATATCCATACAACTTCGGCGTCTATTAACAAGGCAACACGCTATGCCCAAAGGCCATCAGGTTGCTATCTGATTTCAGGAACTTGACAATGAATTCTCCGTCCTCCCATGGTCCCTCAACTCATCCGATCTGGATCCAGTTTAGCATGTTTGGGACCTACTGAAAAAGGACTATACAAGGCTACACCTTGTGTAGTCCATGCCATCTGTCTACATTACAAGCAGAAGGTGGCCGCACGAGATATTAGGTAGGCGCTCCAAATGCAAAGCCAACCCATGGTTCCTCAGACTATTTCTTTAAAGATGTTATACAAAAATGTAAAAAAAAAAAGTTATGGGACGTTATTTTGTTGTTGTTGTTGTTGTTGTGTTTTAGGAGCATCAGCCACTAAGGCCATATTTCTCTGTATATATTGTCTATTCCGAAGTCGATTTTCTGTTTGCTGGACAAAAAAGCCGAGTGGCTGGGAGAAAAAAACCATGCTACCTTTGCCTGAGACCGACTAACTCGGCCACCTGTTAAAATGGTCCATAAAAATTCCTCACGTCATCGATGGAACTCGATCTCAGGTTTTTACCACCCCGTGGGGGAAGGATGTCCATCCTACCAATGGAACATTATCCTTTGTTGTTGACAGTTTTGCACAAACATCGATTTCCCCTTTCTGATTATTTTAAATTTGTATGTTTATTTTTTTGTTACTGCAGGTTATTCCAAGACCATGAAGATATGCTGGACCTGTTTGAAAAATTCCGGAATCTCAGGACAAAAGAATCCCAGAGCGAAAGCCTTGAGTTGGCAGAACACGCATCTCTAGTCATGTCCACCTTAGATGAAAGCATCATGTCATTGGATAACGTTGATTACTGCATTGATTATCTGCACAATGTGGGGAAGATGCATAGAAAAGTGGCAGGTTTCAAGAGCGAATACTTCTGGGTATGTTAGATTCTTTGTTAATAATGCGCTACACGCAGACGCAAAGCGATATGTGCCCTCAACACCCACCTATTTCAAAATAAAAACATTTAAAATAAAAGTGCGAAAATAACTGAATATTCAGTGTCCAATGAGAATGTTTTTGCTTCATCAGTAATTTCGACTCCAACTGCATTGACGCTAAGCTTTATGGGTATGAGAGAAAGAGAGAGAGAGAGAGAGAGAGAGAGAGAGAGAGAGAGCATGTTGGAGTTATCGTACAATGTTCTGTAATCAATAGCTCAATGTGCCACCTGCTCTAAGTACCGGATATTGATACTACAACAACATCTGTCCTCTCCATGGAAACATGTGGAATGCGAACTGTCTATATAGTGGAAACCTCGAATACAGAGGGCGGTCTACAATTTGTTTTGGCCGATATTGAGGGGGGTTTCGGGCACAATGGGGGATTAATCAGAGATAAAGGCTTTTAATGAAAATGCTTTCATTACTCCAGATACACCAGTTCCATTTACACACAGATAGTATTCATTTAAACGAGGAGTAATTTCCAACTTCACGAGTTGCGTTTGCATTGCACTACTTCAGATAGTCGCCTCAGTATTGCACTACGCACTTTAAATAAAAAGCATTGCTCCAAAAAGGGTTCAACCTAGGTCTTTTCTATCCGGTGGGTGGAACATGGTGAGTATTACCACTTGTTATCCGATAGGACATTTTGGGGAGTTACAAAAAGGGCTTAATTGGAACTATAAAATATGAAGTTGATCTTACCGGCCCTCTTTCAAAGACCTTAAGATACTAAGACCGCCTTACCACCCACCGAATAAATAAATTACCTGCAGAAAACAGTTTTAAAATTGACGACAAACTCTTGGATCGACTTTAGTCTCCATGGTAACAGCAAGAAAAATTTTCTCACGCTAAGCTGTTTGGAGGAAGAGAAGGATGTAGTTTAGACGTCCTTGTAAATGAAAAGTGCACCCAGCAGACGGGCAAATCGAACCAGACACGAATTATCTACTCCAAACATCTTTATTCATTTCGTAATGGAACAGCGTTGTGTCAGAACATTGAAGTGTGTTTTGTTTATCGAAATAAACTGTGACAGTTCGGATTCAGAAAACCCTTTGTTTGAGATGACAGTCTTGACTTGGAGTATAAATCCCAACGAATGTTTCTATTCGCGATGGTTCTATTGCAACAATAACAATATGTCGGCCATGATTATTCGCTTTTCAGCAGTTTGTGTTTTGAAACCACTCCATCATCGACCTCATCTGTAACCAGGAAACACTTTAAACTTCATTGTCGATTGTACTTGGAATAAGACACGCGTGTTCATTGAGATGGAAAAATTCGTGGTACTTATCTATGAAATAAAAGTTCGATCGATTTAAAAGAAAAGAAGTCATTTGAACTTATTACTCACTATAACTAGATTGATCAATGCAAAGCCTTGGATTTGAAGGAATCTATTTATTTAAAGTTTATTTCTTTCGAATTTGAGAGCCTCCAAATAATTCGGTATTGCCGATTGCCACGATGAAATCGATACCATATGTGAGCCTTCCCTGTTGGTAACTTTGGGAACTATAACTTCGCTTTACAATGTACTAAATACGGTATTATATTGTCCACATTTCTTTTAGTGTGACTCAAAGAGAATCTGCAGACAGCAGTGACCAATTATCTCAAATTGGTCCTCAACTCCAACAGGGATCTCAGAAGTTTCTAAATTCTGTACAGTGGGATCACCTGATGGTGTTATCAATGTTGAATTCTTAATGAGAAGCCTTCAGGGACTTCATCCTGGAGGCGACTATCATTCAAACTAAGAAATACTGTTCAAGATTCAGACCTAAATGGATGTCAGATGAACTAATGACACTTATGGCAGAGAAGAAAAATGCAGGGGATATTTAAATTATCAGGTGACAGAGAAGCCTTTGGCAGATATAAGTTGGTCTCTAATCAAGTCACAAAGTAGGCAGGCGAAGGCAGATTTCGATAAATCTTTGGAAAAGGATGCAAAGAAACGCAGCAAAGAGTTCTTTACTTATGTAAACTCTAGAAGGAAAGGGATGGATCAGATTGGTCCACTGGATATTGATGGTTTAACAGTTGAGGATCCTGCTCAGGCGGCTAACAATCTAAACGAGCATTTTGCATCTACATTCACACATGAGGAGTTATTCAATGAGGGGAGTGCCAGAAGTTTATCAAACTCTAACAGGGAGCTAAGTGATTTTCTAATAATTGAGAGTAAAGTGGAGGAGAAATTGTCGAAGTTAAACATGAAAAAGGCACACGGGGTAAATGGGATCTATCCGTTATGTTAAAGGAGGCAGCAAAGGAAGCAAGCAAACCCTTAGCCATAATTAGGGAACTATAACTTCCTTGGACTCAGGGGGAGATCTCCATGGACTGGAGGTGTGCAAATGTATCACCAACTCAAAATGGGGGTTCAATAGGTGACATTGGTAGCTATAGACCTGTTAGTTTAACTTGTGTTCCGGGGAAAATAATGGAATCACTGGTTACAGAAGCATTGCAGGATCATCTAGACAAGACTGCAGTAATAATTAAGACACAGCATGGGTTTGTTAAGGGGAAATCTTTTCTGACCAATTTGATTAGATATTATGATGTGGTCACAAAGGAACTGGATGCAAAAAATAATTTTGAAATCATGTACTTGGATTTCAGGAAAGCTTTTTGATACTTTTGCACATGGAAGACTACTGCACAAATTGGGGAGGTATGGCATTAAGTGTAATTTGCTACGATCGACAAAGGGAAGGTTTAGTGGAAGACGACAGAGACTGGTAATCAATGGATACTGTTCTTCGTGGACAAATGTTATTAGTGGAGTTCCTCAGGGTTCGGTGTTGGGCCCACAGTTGTTTTGTGTATATCAGGATTAATGTCCACCTTTGCAGATGATACAAAGGTTGGCAGGGTTGTTAACGACAATAACGGCAGTATGCTACTCCGACTGGATATAGGTAAGTTGGGCAAATGGGGTGAGATGTGGCAACTGAAGTTTAACATGCCCAAATGCAAAGTACTGCATATGGGTAGCAATAACCGAAGAGAAACGTACCAACTATGTAGGATACTACACTCAGGGTAGTGGAGAATGAAAAAGACCTGGGGGTAATTGTGCAGTCAAATATGAAGTTCTCTGAGCAGTGCAGAAGAGCTACCCTGGCAGGTAATGGAGTCTTGTCAAAGATATGTAGGAATTTTGCTAGCACCAACAGGGAAGTGATTATCCCGCAGTACAATTAGAGTACTGTGTACAGTTCTGGAGGCCTCATTTTAGGAAGAATATAGGGTTGCTAGAACGAGTACAAAGAAAGGCAACAAGATTGGTGAGGGGAACAAAAGGGTGCTCTTACCAAGAAAGGTTTAGGTTTTGCAAATTGCAGCGCCTAGAGGTAGGCACCTCCGAGGTGTATAAAGCCTTGAATGGGTTGAGCAAGCTGAATGCTGATGGGATTCTTCCTCTTGCTCAGATTAAGAAGCTGAGGGGGCACAGTTTCAAATTTAGGAAAGACAGTTGTAGAATAGATGTGGAGAAGTTTGCCTTTAGCCTGCGGGTGGTTGATTGGTGGAACAATCTTCCATCTTTTGTTGTGGAAGTTGATAGCGTAAAGAAATTTAAGGCTGAGGTGGACAGGCATTTGGAACGAATGGAGCGTGCGAAATGGGAGGGTTTTTTTTTTTTTTTTTTGACTGATGCTGCATAAGCTTGCTCTCTTGCATCGTATGCCTCTACTAATGCTAATGCTAAAAATGCTAATTCTGTAAATAAAATCGTGTAAATAAAAACAGCGACCTGGCCAACCCTTCCAGACCCATCTCAATAAATAAGGGCAACATCCTCCCAATGGATTGTTCAACATTCTAATGAATTTCCAGGAAGCGTGGTGTTTTTTCCAGCCTGGGAGAAACACCTCAGATTGTTTTACTACATTGCCACGTAAAAGGTTTTATCACCTAAAACCCAACAACGTTGTTGGGTTTTAGGTGCATCAGCAACTTGGATCGTATTGCGCCATATATAATAAGTCTATAAATGTGGGTGTTCTGTGGTTGGTTTGCTGGACGAAAAACCCGAGTTTCCCTGAGAAAAAACCATGCCACCGTCACCTCATACCAGCTAACACATCCATGTTGTGAAATTCACCCATAAACGCTCTTCGTGTCGTTGTCGGGATTCCAACTCATGTACTTTCTGTCTGCTGTGGGGAGCACTGTGATTATACCAACTGTGTTGCTCATGGGAACTTTGCTGCATTGGTGGTATTATCGTAAATTATATTAGTATCTGGTTGGGACAATGTTGGGGTCCCAGAAGAAAAGCTTTGATTATTAGGATTCATGAGTGGGTGTTTTTTTTTTTTTTTTTTTTTGGTTCGGTTCTCGGGCACCCTCCCCCCCCCCCTTCACCACCGGGACCATATGAGACGCCGCCCACTACCCGGCAAGCAATAAATGTACTCAGTTGTGGGACACCAGTGCTACCCAGACACCATATTAACATCGTCACCAGGCTGAATCCTGTCCCTCATACCATGAGGGTACAGGCATGGCATTGACATGGTTGACCCTTGCAGGTGAACTCACAAGCCGGTTGATCCTGGGCGTGCCATCCCAAGACCATCCTTCTTATCGAAGCAAGGGCCAAAGTGGTATGTTGAAGCTGGACCCCTCAACCATCAGATCCCCCTTTCCAAGTCTGGGCATTTGGCACAGTAGTATCGTCACCGTCTTCTCCACACCGGGTGGAAAGGCCCGGGTTCGAATTCCGTCGATGACGCAAGGAACTTTAATGGATTTTTTCACTCTATGGCTGAGTTAGTCGGTCTCAGGGATAGATAGCAAGGTTCTCCCCCCCCCGGAACCCGAGATTTTTCGTCCAGCAAAGCAGGCCAAATCGACCAGAGAACACCTGCAATTTACAGACACAATACGCATGGGTAGTTGAATTAACATTTTGGGTGACCCTAATAAATAGTTTTTTTTTGTTGTTTTTTCAAAGGGTCGCAGCGCACAACAAACAGGCTGGATTCCTATGTTGGCAGCCTGGAACCTAGGCTGTTAGCGTTGGATCCCAGTGATGCTAATCTGGCAGACCAACATCATCACTGGGGTCCCCCTTACCACATACAGGCCCATCATTGGATGCGATATGATTGTTATTACGCGTACTTTTTGGACCGTAGTTTTAGGATCGATCCACGATCTTAAAACAACGAAAAAAGTTCAGTAAAACATACACTTCCCTGCCATTAATATCCGGACACCCCACCATGGATGGGGAAACAGATCCTATGCACGCAACACGTCACAGAACTTGCTATAAATATGCACACTGGCTTCGAACAGACAATTGCAAAAGTGGGCATGCAAGATGACACGTTCAACACAATTACCTCAACGGTTGAACAGAATTGATCACCTCAACAAATCTTGGGCGCCGATTAACACGGTGTAAGGAGAGCGAATCCTGGACTGTAGAGCAGCGGAAAACAGTCCTATGGAGAGATGAGTTCAGGTTCGCGCTCTACCAGTCTGATGGCCGTTTCTGGGTGTGGCGAATGCCAGGGGAACAGTTCCTTCCTGATTTTATCCTCCCAACAAGGAAGTTTGGTGGAGGCAGTGTCATGGTATGGGGCTCCTTTCATGGTTTGGCTTGGGCCCATTGGTAGTTATCGGCAAAATCATGAATGCTGTGCAATACCAGGTTATTCTTGACAATTATGCACTTCCAACATTATGGCAATACTTCGGGGAAGGCCAATACCTCAATCAGCAAGACAACGCGCCATGCCATACTGCTCGGGTTGTAACAGAGTGGTTTGAGGACATGGGTGTGGAAAAGTTGGATTGGCCAGCCCAGAGTACTGATCTGAATCCTATCGATCATCTTTGGGATGTATGGATCGTCGTGTACGTACACGTCGAGATAGCCCGAAGAACAAGGCCGAACTGGTGGCTGCGTTAAAGGGCAAGTGGAGGAACATATCACCTGGCATTAATAAAAAGCTGTTTGAGAGTATGCCGCGAAGATTGAAGGCCTTCATAAAAGCAAAAGGTTTCAGAATAAAATATTAAATGGCACAATAAAAGCTCTTCTTTTTGTCTAAAGGCAGGTGTTTGGATATTAATGGTAAGGCAGTGTATGTTCGAATTTACATTGTTTCTTAGTTACAGCCCTTTTTATGTTCCACAAATTAATCAATAAGAAAACACCAACTGGTGTCCGAATATGCAAACCACATTACAGCAGCATTGGGAGGAACGAAAGTTCATTACTATTTTCGTACTTGTCTTGCTTCATACAGAATCAATCAGTAAGATGGTGGTAGACCAGTCAGAACTAGATCTGTTACATCATAAGAAATGACGCTGCCAATTTTCAGTTTTCCCGATAACCCATGACTGGGCAGAAGAGACCTCACATGCCATCGTCCAGTCAACGCATCAGCAACAATTTGCCATTAATATTTGGGCAGGAATTATTGTCCACCTTAATTGGTCCTTTTCTTTTGCCTGGAAGATTTAACCGGAGAATCCTATTACGGTTTTTAAGGAATGATTACACGATTTACAAGATGAAATTCCTCTTATCCTCTGCCTCATTTTAGTTACATTGGAGGAATTGGTCCTGATGACCAACTCCTCCATCATCAAAATCATGGATTATTTATGGGTGTATATATATTAACCAGTTATCGAGGATATAATAGCCATCGATTCTGAGCAAGCAGAAAGAACAAACGTCAGAACCAGCTGATGGAACTATTGATGGTCTCCATCAAAAGGTCAAGATAAAAAAAGGAAAGAAGCACAGTGAGACAGTATAATGGCTACCGATAATTCACAGAAAATTGATTTGACATTTTGTTTGTTAATAACATCCTTAACTGAGGTTGCAGTCTGGGGTGTATTAATCTTTGTGGAAGAAAACATTGCACACCACGATATAAACCATAAGTTATTAATTCTGTTAACGCAACAAACGTATCGTATTTCAACACGATTTTCCAGTTCCAGTTCCATTGATCACGCGCAAACCGCTTTCTGACAAGAATCAAACGTAAAGTGACCAGCTGTTACTATTAAATCTTGATCAATGAGTTGAATTGGCCCCGGGTGTCAAGTGTTCCTGTGGCCAAGAGACTCTCAGTGAAATTTTAAAAGCGTTCTTCCTAAAACGACAGTTCTAGTTTAGTCTCTGAATTTTTTTTTTCGATTTTTATTAAAAAGAAAAGTAGATTTAGGTCTTACGATCTTTAAGCGTCTTTCGAAAGGAATCCTATCTCTGTTTCTTCTTCTTCTTCTCCTTCTTTTCTTAGCAGGGCCCGAAACTGACTCTTAAAGCCAACCCTCCAGGGCTAAAAGGAGCAAATATTGACATCGACACATTTCCACTACTACAGCTATCGAGCTCTCCGCGTCCCTTCTCTCATCACACCAATCATGAACAGCTCTCTTCGCAAAAGACTAAACATTGGTTAAACAAGCTGGAATTTCCAGCATTCTTAATAATACATTCTTTGTTTACTCAGCCTTTGAGAAGTGTACTTCTTACATCGAGATGTCTAGAAAATCGTCAAATTTCATGAGCACCAACTGAAAACTGCTTATTCAGATCATCTATCCAGAGATCTAGTCATAAACTTCTACAACAAGCACAAGATACATCGGTTTCTTCCACCCATGGACAGTAGTTGTGTCCTGGTGTGTATCATCAAGACAACGCACCATGCCATACTACTCGAGTCGTAACAGAGTGGTTTGAGGACACGGGTGTTGAAAAGTTGGATTGGCCAGCCCAGAGCATTGATCTCAACCCTATCGAACATCTTTGAGATGTATTGGATCGTCGGGTATTGGATTTATAAAACAAACTCACCATTCTTCTTAAAATAACGTGACATTTCTTGACAACTAACAAGCAATTATCATAAAAGAGTTCTATTATCTTCAGACATTGTACAAAAAATTAAAGAGTGACGTTCAGAAATTTTAGTTTTCTAGGATTTAATCTTTGATTAAACTGTTCTATTTAATAATATACATTTTTGCACTTGTTTAATGCCATATTCATTTTAATCTTGAACATTATCTGTTATTCTTTAAGCAAATACTTCTCTATGGTATGTTTTGTTGACACTTCACGTGATTCATAGCTCCATCGAGGCAAAACCAGTCTGTTTTGGAGACGGCAGAAAATTTGTTGATCATGACGAACCTCATACTGTGTCGCAATCAACAGAGGAATCGATTTGGTGCCAGATCGTGATCAGGCACTACAGAGTGCAGTCATAACTCAATGTTTCACAAAACTCACGCAGCTTTCCAGTAAACCGAGCTACCTATTTTCAAGCGCTTACCTGATCTCACCAAGATATACAGACCATGTTGTTGTTGTTGAAAGGCTTTAGAAACATCAGCGACTAAGGCCATATTGCTTCGCGCATGCGGTCTGTAATTGCGTCTATTCTGTGGTCGATATTCTTTGCTGGACAAAAAACCCGAGTTTCCGGGATAAAAAATCATGCCTGAGACCGACTAACTCAATCAGGTTCTGAAAAATGCCCATAAAAATTCGTTACGTCATTGACTGAACTCGAACTCAGGTCTTCCACAAGGATCCTTGTATGTATTCAAGAAGAAGGTGGATATTTTCGATATTTATTTTATACATTCACTGGCGAAAAAATTGGGAACCTTTTGCAATTTACTTCAACAGATAATTACAGTGGCGGACAAAAAAACTGCATCACTTGTGAGTTTTGCGCTGCATTGTGGGTTGCAGAAATGTTCGAAGTGCATTTGTTAGATGGGATGTATATCTCTGTGAATGAAATCCAATAAAAAGACTCCACCCGATTACGTTTCAAATATCGATCTTGGGAAGGCGTAGTCACTCTCTTACTGCCTGATCCAGGTCTTCTCTTCACATCACGCTTTAATTTCAGCACCCGGGATACTGTTGACTGGTGGCAGCCTATTTTATCAGTGATAGCACGCGTAGAAAGCCCTTCCTGGGACAGAGCAACAGCTACACTTTTTTTGCTTGGTCTCAACTGAACATTCCATCGCCGTATTTATAAAAATGGCTGATGCAATACCTTGCAATTACTGTCTGATGCAATACCTTGCAATTACTGTCTGATGCAATAGAAGCGTTATCTGATGCAATACCTTTTGCTTTGCGACAAAGAAAATGACTATAATCAAACATTATCTTATACGTTTCACTACGAATGTTACCTCTTTTTAAGGCGATGCAGTTTTTTTTGTCCACCGCTGTAAATTTACAATATGCAAATGTAAGTTGTCTGGTGGTGTGATCACGAGTCCCATGGCATTAAATAAATACTAGGCTTTTCTGAGACTTCTTAGTCGATCCCATGAAGAAGTCAAGTGATCATTCCCATTTTCAGAAAGGTGTTTAGTTGAAGCACGTTTAAGAGCAGTCACAATGTAGAAAACAAAGGAAATCGTGTGTCTAAAGCAACCATCTCATAAAGTACGAGGAAACGTTTGATAAGGAGTCTGGGTGCGAGGTTAGCCTGTGCAGACATTGCTCCTTAAAGCTCTTCAAACAGAGAAGTTTTTCCTGATTTATTTTCTGCTTTATTAGTTTAAATTGTCATATTAACTTATTTTCTAGAGTAGCTTTATATTCCTAGTTACGATACTTAGTTTAAATTTTAACTTAGACAGAGATTTCGTAGATATTACTTAGTATCGGTAACGGTATCAAATCCACGTGTCACAAATTGAACGAGAGGTCTTTTAACCAAATTTAGTCGATTTATTAACCAATTGTTATATCAAATTATCTTCTATAAGTAGATTGTAGACCTAGGCAGGATCCTTAGTTTATTCTAAATTGAGATAGCGAGATTTCGAAGCTAATCAATACTTACGAGTCCGTAGAAATACCGTTCGTGAATTCCCGCCATTTTTACACGATAGCATAAGCTTAGTGTCGTATAGTGCATAATATAATATTGTCAATTATTCAGTAAATCTATTAATCTTGATAAACTTTATTGTCAATTAAATTGTACTTTTAACTCTATATATATATAACGACTTAATCGTAACAAATAAGTAATTAATACATAACTATAGTGCTACACGTCATACGGAAGTTGTATAAAGGGAACACTAGATACCGAAAAAAAAAAAAAAAAAAAAAAAAATATATATATATATATATATATATATATATATATATAACATAACTATTTTGGGATATAACTTAAGGATTTAATTTTTGTTTTAAATTTTATTGAATTAAATTGGAATCATGACTCTGACCAGAGCAGCAAAGCAAAAGGCTCAAGCTAATGGGAGTGCTGTGGTTCAGGGGAGAACTGAGGGGGGCAGTTGCCCTCTGAATCACAGTCTATTAAAATGCACTGTTTGCTTGATGTTTGCGGAGCAGTCGGGTACGGGACATGATACTGCCAAGGGGGATGTCTTTGTGTGTGCACGATGTAAGGAGTGCAAGGAAATCAGGCGACAACTCAGCGTTGTTATGGGCCTTTATGAGAGCTTGAAGGACAGGGTGGATGCCCTCGAAGGAAATAAATTGAGGGGCCCATCAAGCTCTCAGCTGCCCACATCAACGTAAGAGCTTGCACTTGGTCATCAGGCAACACAGGGGCAGCCCCCTAGGCAGAATGCACTGGTCCCACAGGAACTAGTAGTTGTTGGTGACTCTATTGTCAGGGAAACGGGGAACATACTTTGTAAAAAGGATAGGTGGAATAGGACCAGGTATGTTTGCCAGGGGCAAAGGTTGATGACGTTGTAGAGCGGATATCATCTTTTAAGGGCACAAAAGGTGATATAGTTGTACACGTTGGCACTAATGATATTAAGAGTAGGAGACCGGCGGAATTACTTAGCAAGTACAGGTCACTGTTGAAAAAAAGCCGTGAATTAGGGTTGAACTTAAAAGTGTCTGCAATTCTGCCCAGACACGATAGGAGGGAGTATATTATGAGAGCCTTGTCGATCAATTCGGCCCTGGAGGGATTGTGCAAGGCTCAAGGGGTAGAATTTTTTTCAGCCTGGACTGTACTTGTTAACAGGAGAGATTGCTTCTACAGGGATGGGATACACTTAAATAGAAAGGGTGCAAGAATTTTTGCTGATGCTGTCGAGGCAGTGTTAGGTGGGTCGGAAAACTGCTAGTTGGGGGGGATACAAGGACTAATAGATTAACAGTAGCCACTGGCAGAGGTGGAAGTGATTCTTGCACTGCTTCTATTCAAATGAGCAGAAGTCTGAAAAACAAGATGCAGGATATTTCAGAGACTGCTGGTAGTCATTGCGTTACAAGTAAACACATGGGTTGTGTGAGGGCAGATAAGAATAGAAACAGGTGCATGTATACCTGCGTGTACACCAATGCTAGGAGTTTGGTAAATAAATTTGATGAATTTGAGGTATTGCTCAAAACATCAAAGGCAGATATTGTTGGGATATCAGAGACGTGGTGTCACACAGATATAAGTAATGCGGAAGTGGAATTTGGGGAATACAATGTATATAGAAAGGATAGACAGGACAGGAGGGGAGGAGGGGTTATGCTATTAATTAAGAAACACATAAAGTCAAAGGAAGTGAAGCCAGTTGACATCGCTGGACAGGGCAGTGTCGAGTCAGTTTGGTGTGACATAAGCATAGGGAAATCAAAATTGAGAGTAGGAGTGTGCTATAGGCCTAATGACTCTGATGAGTATAATAAGAAACTGTACAGGGAAATAGAGTGGGCCAGTAAATCAGAGAGTCTTATAATGGGGGATTTTAATTTCCCTGATATTGACTGAAATTTGTGGGTTGGTCACTCGTACACTACCAAGGCTTTTGTGGATTTATTGGATGATTGTTTTCTACATCAGCATGTTCGTGAGGCAACAAGAGGGAGCAATACTCTTGATCTGATTATCAGTAGTGATCTTCATGCATTAAGAACCTGCAGATAAATGAACCACTAGGTGGCAGTGATCACAGTGTGTTGAAGTGGGATTTACTCAAGGAGGTAACTACCATCAGAGGTAAAGGGAATGGTTTTTGTTTTCGTAAAGGCGACTATGATGGTCTGAGACAGTATTTAAATTCTATACAGTGGGACCAACTGATGATGTTACCAACAGCAAACTCAAAATGGGAAGCATTCAAGGAACTAATCTTGGTGGCTACCAGGCTTTACATACCAACTAAGAAATATTGTTCAAGGTTTAGGCCTAAATGGTTGTCAGATGGACTAATGAGACATGTGGCAGAGAAGAAAAATGCATGGGATACATACAAATTAATGGGTGACATGGAAGCCTATGATAGATATAAGTTGGTCTGTAACCAAGTCACAAAGGAGATTAGGCAGGCAAAGGCAGACTACGAAAAATCCTTGGCAAAGGATGCAAAGAAAAACAGAAAGGAGTTCTTTACATACTTGAACTCGAGAAGGAAAGGGATGAATCAGATTGGTCCACTGGATATTGATGGTTCAACAGTTGAGGATCCTGCTCAGGTGGCTAACAATCTAAACGAGTATTTTGCATCTACATTCACGCATGAGGAGTTATTCAGGAAGGAGAATGATGTAGGTAAAGTAAACATTGGCAGTGAGCTGGATGATTTTGTAATAACTGAGAGGAAAGTGGAGGAGAGATTGTTGAGGATAAACATAAAAAAAAGCACCTGGGGTGGATGGGATCTATCCAGTTATATTAAAGGAGGCAGCAAAGGAAGTAAGCAAACCACTAGCCATAATTATGAGAGCTTCTTTGGACTCAGGGGAGGTACCCATAGACTGGAGATGTGCAAATGTAACCCCAATTCACAAAGGAGGATCAAAGGCTGACACAAGTAATTATAGACCTGTTAGTTTAACTTCTGTTCCAGGTAAATTAATGGAGGCACTGGTTAAAGAAGCACTGCAGGATCATCTAGACAAGAATTCCGTTATAGCTCAGACGCAGCATGGTTTTGTTAAGGGCAGGTCTTGCCTGACCAATTTGATTGGATACTATGATGTAGTCACAAAAGAACTGGATGCAGGGAATAACTTTGATATTATATACTTGGATCTTAGAAAGGCTTTTGATACTGTTGCACATGGAAGACTGCTGCACGAATTGGAGCAGTGTGGCATTGGAGGCAAATTGCTGCTATGGATAAGGGGATGGTTGAGTGGCAGAAGACAGAGAGTGGTAATCAATGGACACTGCTCAACGTGGACTAATGTTATTAGTGGAGTTCCTCAAGGTTCAGTGTTGGGTCCATTGTTGTTTTCGGTGTTTATGAATGATATTGATGATGGGATATCAAGTTTAATGTCTAAGTTTGCAGATGAATCAAAGGTTGGCAGGGTCGTTAAGGACACTACTGACGCTATGCTGCTGCAACAGGATCTGGAAAGGTTGAACAGATGGGCTGAGAGGTGGCAAATGAAGTTTAACATTGACAAATGTAAAGTACTACATGGGTAACAGTAACCCCAGAGCAATGTATCAACTCTGCGGTACTACACTGACAGTAGTGGAGAATGAAAAGGACCTGGGGGTAATTGTGCAGGCAGATATGAAGTTCTCTGAGCAGTGCAGACGAGCTGCAAGAGTAGCTCATGGTGTCTTGTCAATGATATACAGGAATTTTTCTAGCAGGGATAAGGAGGTGATTATTCCCTTGTATAAGGCAATGGTTAGGCCACATCTTGAGTACTGTATACAGGTCTGGAGGCCTCATTTCAAGAAGGATGTAGAGCTGCTGGAACGGGTACAGAGAAGGGCAACAAGATTAGTAAATGGAACAAAGGGTTGCTCTTACGAAGAAAGGCTTAAGTTTTGCAAATTACAGAGTCTGGAGACTAGGCACCGGCGAGGTGATCTGATAGAGGTGTATAAGGCTTTGAATGGTTTCAGCATGCTCAATGCCAATGGGATTCTTCATCTTTCTCAGAATAATCACCTCAGAGGGCATAAATTCAAATTGAGGAAGGACGGATGTCGGATAGATGTGCGGAAATTTGCCTTTGGCCAGCGGGTGGTTGGTTGGTGGAACCGACTTCCATCACTTGTTGTTGAAGTTGATAGCCTAAACAAATTTAAAGCTCAACTGGACAGGTATTTCGAACGAACGGAGGGGTGAAATGGGAGAGGGTTTTTTTTTTTTTTTTTTTGGCTGATGCTGAATAAGCTTGCTTTCTTGCATCATATGCCTCTACTAATGCTAATGCTAATGCTAAGTTCATAGCCTGAGCATGAAGGTTTTTATTTGAGGAATCTGGTACTTTTCAACATTGTCTTCTTTGGAGTCAATACATGTTTGCCACAGATGCTGCAATGCATTGGTTGCAGCGGCGAAGAAAGTTTTCTCTTGGACCTCCAGAAATGCATCCACAGCAATGCAGTGCATCCCTAGCAGTGGCAGACTTGTGAGCAAGTGCATTGTCCTGGTGGAACGAGGCCCCTTTGCTGAGTTTTTCCCGGCATTTATTTTCGATGTTTTCATGAAAACGTCTCACTAGGTCTACGTAATATGCCTCTGTGACTGTCTAACCTTGCTGAAAGTAATTGATTCCATCACCTTGCCAGCAGAAGGAATTGACTTGGCTTTCTTTGGAGAAGGAGAAGAACTGTTTCCGCTCTTTGTAGTCTCCTTAGAATCTCTGGTTGAAAGTGATTGACCAACATCTCAAACCTTGAGAGGAATTATGCTAAATTGCTTAAAACGATGCAAATATTCACTTCACTTGACATGACAACTCCTGTACCTTTTTGATATGCAATCAACAACTTTGGAAGCCATTGTGCTGACGCCTTTTTCGTAACGAGAATCTCTGTTATTATGCGTTACGCACGCACGTGAAATGCCTAAGACACTGGCAATGTATTGAACTGTCACTCGTTGATCATTCAGCATCAGATCATGCACACGTTGTGAACAACTTCTGAGTGATAGACATTGCAGGTCTTTCACAGCGTAGGTCATCTTTCTGGGACTAATTGCCTTTGGCATTAGTCCCTTTTTTTCTCCACATATTGGATGACTGAACATCTTTCCTCATTCAGACAACTTTGTTGACTGCAGGATCTGTAATTAAAAAAGACATTATCGAAACTGCATTAAGCCTGGTGGGCTACTATTTGAAATATTATTCATTATGTACAGAATTTTTTTACATTGTACTCCCACTTTTTCCTACTCAGGCCACGAACTTTTCAAACGCTCCTCGTATAAATGAGTGGAAGATTCTTTCAAAAATATTGAAAGAATCTATTGAAGAGGTGCTGCCAACATTACGATTGGACTATGGAACAGTGGGAAAAGATCATGGTCTTGATTTAGTGGGTAATCCATGGAATACCCGCAGTTTATAGACAATATATATGGGGCGCAATATGGCCCCTCGTGGATAGCACAGTTGGTGGGATCGCCGTCCTCCCCACACCGGGTGGAAAAGACCTGAGTTCGAGTCCCGTCGATTACGGGAGGAATTTTCATGGGCCTTTTTCACTACGTGAAAGTTGAGTTAGTCGGTGTCAGGCAAGGGTAGCGTGGTTTTTTCTCCCGAAAACTCGGGTGTTTCGTCCAGAAAATCGATCTCAGGACACGCAATTTACAGCCAATATACAGGGAACAATATGTCCTAAGTTGCTGATGCTCATAAAACCCTACTACACAATAAAAACAGCTCAATATAGTCAAGTCACTATTGCGTCTGAAACTGTACAACGACAGCTTCATTTTTATCCGGATTGCGTGGATTATTTGAAGATGAAAACGCAATTATCTAACGTGATAAAATTGTATCTGAATGATTCGAGGAACATTTTCAAGATTTCCAACATCTACCCTGGCCATCTAATTCTTCTGATCTTAATCCAACTGAGAATGTTTGAGATGTGTTGGAATGGGCAGTTCGACTTCGCAGTCCTCTACTGATCACAATGCAGCACGTGATAAATATCCTGATGGAAGAATGGTCAAATTCAGAGTTAAACTTTCTCTAACGTCTAATGGAATCCATGCCATGTAATTCGGGCAAAAGGTGATTCTTACTATTAATATTAGCGTTCTTTGTGGCTCCCTGTTAGGGGATTCTCTCTAACAAAGAGCCATTGTATGTTTTAGTTCCTTTGGCTAACACATAATCTTGAAAGCAGCTTCATGACCAAGGGAAATTTTCATTATTTCCCCACATCTGGAGAAACCTTTCTGCGAATTCAACTCTCCTATCTGTATCACCATCATTAAATGTGTGATGCAATTTTGGATGTAAACCCTATATCCTGAATCTTTTTAAATTCTTACTGAAGTCCGGTATATTTTTTTAATTAACGGTGCAATTCAAGCCACCGCTTGCTTAAAGCGTGTAGCAATATGTTCTGTCAGATTTAGACATGGTCTTTCGCTTCTACAATCACTAGCCAAAAAAATAAAAGCTTTTATTTGATATCTAGTAGGACCACCTTTGGCCCATACACGTCGTGGCATGGATCTAATAGGTGTCTGAGGCAGTCTAGCTCCAGATTTGACCATCCTTCCATCGTGGTCAGTAGAGATTTATAATGCTTAACTGCTCTTTCCAACATATCCCAGATATTCACAATTGGATTCAGATCAGGACAATTAGGCGGCCAGGATAGATGTTGGAAATCTTGGGAACGTTACATTCAGATATACAAATTGCATGACGGGTAGTTTGTGTAATCGTCTTCAAAGAATCCATCTCAATCCGGGTAAAATCTGAGTTAAACATTACAGGCTCGAAGTTGGTCCAATACCACAGAAATGTATTCAATAGACGCAACGAGTCTTTATAACGGTATGAGGGCACCGAATCCATACTAACAGACGCTTACGTTTTCGTTCCATGATACCACCTCAAGTGGTAGATGCTTTGTAAATTTAACGCCATACTTTCGCCCAACCATTCGTGCAAAGACGTCGAGACTCGTATTCCACATGATCATTTTGCACTGTTCCATAGTCTAGTCTTGGAGTTGGCAGCACCACTTCAATGGAATTTTCCGATTTTTTACAAGAAGTGGCTTCGTATGAGCAGGCAACCACCAAACCCTAGATTCCTCAACTCAAGCAGCATAGTACGGTTGGAAATACGTCTTTCTTTGCCTAAACTGATAGCAAAGAATTTGTGATCATACCATGCGATGACTTATTTTGCTAAAGGTTTCTAATTTTTTGGACAGTGAATGTACTGAGATTTCGCAACACGAATTCCACCTTTGGTTGTTATTTGAGCAATGATCCATGTAAAATTTCAACTTCATTCTTAAAAGAAAAAACAAACCAAAACTGATTTTCTTAACTGAACCATCTAGGATTTCTTACTGTAAAAATTGCTTAAGACAATGTAATTACTTTAACTAATTCTATTTTATTCTCTCTCTCTCTCTTTCTCTCCATAGCGCATCGAAAGCCCCTTCCTGGCAGCCGTACAAGAAACGCTGGAAGATCGTTACACGGAGAACATTGAAAACATCTACAAGATAACCATCCACTTCATTCTGGAGAACATCATCAAAGGTTACGACATGGCGGCAGAAGCGGAGAAACCCGTCACACAGAACAACGTTTGACATCCCTCGGTTGCCAAGGCAACGGAAGGAGATACTGTGGTGCAGTAAGAGGTTGTATCCGTTGCTCGAGCCTTGAGAAAGCCGTCCGTCTGACTTCGCTCTTGCGCTGGTAGTGTTTAAGAAACGTCCCACTGTGCAAAGAGTGGTTGGTGCGATAGGTGACGGATTTCTTGACTTGTGTCGCTACCTTGTGGACTGTTTCTGAAACTGTGAATCAAACACAAGACATTTATTTCCTTGAAAACAAACTGTAATCAAAAACTGAGCTGCTCTCGAAGTGTATGGATGAGATGTTATGTTTAGAGATCGTGATGTTGTCTCTTTGGGATGTAGCTTAATAACAATCACAAATCCAGACTACCCCTCCCTCTATAAATATCGTCCATATATTTATTGTAAGTGGAATGGTAATGGCCATTCTTTTACCTCATGTTCAGGTTTTTGTGTGGCATAGCTTTTGTATTTTGCTGTTGTACAAAACTGTATGATGTATTATAGGTATAGTTTGAAGCAAATGTACAAACTGGAATTTGTTAATAGCTAACAGTCCCAGTCTCTTTGAACAGACACCAGAAAAAAAGTAGAAATATCAAATATATAAAAAATGTCCTCATAGTTCGTCAACAGAATATTATTTTCTTTTGCAAAGGTGGATTGATTTATGTCAGTGGTTTGTACAAAAGTCAGGGTTTCAAAATACCATTCCCCTTCTGTTTTAATTTAAAAAGGGGCTAAAAAGGGTGGTCAGACTTTTTGTTTCAAAATTAAGAACTGTATTTTATATCAACACGACCACTAAGCCCAGTTCTTAAAAATGTCATGAATTCATTTAACTTCGTCATTAAGGCCACTTTTTTTTTTTGGATGAATTACCATTGCCTTCGAATTTTTACCTTATCTGTACGCCTAGGCATGTACGTCCAAGGAGAAAATGTATTCGATTATTGAGCTAAAGATTATTTTATCTCCGGTAACAACACCATACAATACATCCTTGAAAAATTAACCCAATGAACACTGTTGGAGGTACATAAAATATTAATGCACTAACGTTTAAAGAATTATTATACGTTCTCATCTTCAGAGCCACAATGCATTATGTACATTCAACGTAGTGTGCATTATGTTAATTCTCAAGTAAAAATAACGATATGTTTAAAATTAATTTTTTTTGAAAAAGGCAGTCTAAGGTCTCAAGAAGAATTTTTTATTTTTTTTAATTATAATATTATAAATACAGAAATTTTAAGCCAGGAATTCTCTTACATGATGTTGATGGTGGAAGTTTGCGCATGAGCAGTTCTAGAACCGGTTGAGGTTTGTTGACTTTTTGTTAGAAATTTAAATAGACTTTTCAAATTTCTGTACCAAGCCTGTACAACGATTCCATGCAAGTGTTTTTAAGAATATTTTTCTTTCTTTCTTTCTTTCTTTTTTTTTTTTTTTTTTGGCCACAAGCTCGTGTCTTATTTCATTTGAATATCTAATTTATTATCGCTATATTTTAGATTATTTAAATGACGTCATCTCTCTTGGAATAAATTCACTTAATATTATTAGTACTTGTTTCTGTAATATATATCATTATGTATACGAAGTAACAAAATAAAGTTCCTCTCATTGCATGTTATCATTTGTCACCTTTAAGGGATCTTTGGGTTTTTCGTAATTTTTCCACCGATTTTTATGCAAAAATTATAAACTTGTAAGGCAATATTTTGAAACTGAGGAACACCCCCCTCCCCCCCAAAGTATGCTCAAGAAAAATTACAAAATGGTAGATTTTGAAGCCAGTCATTGCATGTAAGATTAGATATTATTCTAGTATAAAGGTAAAATAACTTTAAAGTTTATTTACAAGTCAAGAAATATTAAAATGTTAATTTAAATTAACATTTTAATATTAAAATGCATTAATATTCAAGAAAAATGTTATGTTTCTAGTGGGACTGTTTTTTTATTTTTTCTTTCCAATTTCTTACGAAATATTCAATTTAAAACTGAGGAAATAAAATTAAAATTTCATTTTTCATGCCTGACTTAAAGAATTAATGAAAACATAAAAAGGGATTAGCCAGACAATTTTTGAGCTTGAGAAACTTGATGTAAAGAAATTCAGTCATTATTATGCTAAGATTTCTTATTATTCAGAAAATTACTCAAAATGGAAACGTAAACATCTTTTACGCGCATGCGTGAGACTGGCCTAAACTTAATATTGATTTCGTATGTCACAGACTTACAAACTAATTTATTTACACGATTTCTACAAAACTATCGAAATATTAAAAGAAATTTAATATAATAAATTTAATTAAAATAAAATAAAAAGTAGATTTTAGTTAACAGAAAATTACTAAAAATGAAAACGTAAACATCTTTTCGGCGCATGCGTGAGACTGGCCTCAACTTACCATTGATTTCGTATGTCACGTATGTTACAAACTAATTTATTGACACCATTTCTACAAAACTATCGAAATATTAATAGAAATTTAATATAATAAAATTAATTAAAATAAAATAAAAACTAAATTTAGTATATTTAAAGAAATATCTTATTTTAGTTAACAGAAATTTACTAAAGATCAAAACCTAAATATCTTTTAGCGCATGCGCGAGACTAGGCCTAGCAAAAGATTTCGTGCTTCAATCACAGGCTTAAAAACTAATTTATTCACACTATTTATACAAAACTTATACAAAAATTATACAAAACTGTCGAAATACTAGTATATTAAAAGAAATTTATTTTTTTCGAATATGGAATAACAACTTCATTACTAAAAAAAATTATATAATAAAAACTGAAAACTTAAATATTTCAGTCTCTTCTGGATTAATAATCTCGATGTGAGGTTGAGAACTGCGAAAAATAATGTATTATTTTTTAAAAAAATCAAGTACACATACAGTTTTTAAACATTCTTGTGGAAAGTAAAATGAGTTGTAAGTTTTAGAAATTCTGATAGAGGAAGGTATTTTCATAAACATAAAGGAGTGATCTCTTCGTTAAAGAATTGTATGAATATTACATTCTGAGGGTACACGACCGGACAGGCCCTCATAAAATCGTAAGGCAAAAATTATGTTTTTTTTTTTCATGCCCTTGTGTAAAATATAAGCTATTTGGAGCTCTCTCTCTCTCTCTGTTTCTCTCTCTATCTACTGTCTATCTCTGGGCATCTTTGCTTATTTTTTTATCCTCGGCGTACTGCTCGTTAAAAACAAAGGAGTATTTCTGAAAATGTTGTGCTAGCTGTACATAGTTTTAAGTCAAATAAAGAATGCATACAGTGTACGCAAGTATGATTGGTTTTAATTTTTCAATTTAATCTGTTACATATTGTATATTTGTGTTATAACAAAACAGGAAGTTAATGTTATCATAGCAGTAACTGTTGTGGTACACTTGAATATAATTAAAGATATGTTAAGATTAATTACACGTTAGTATATAAATACATATTGATTTTGTTAATTAGTATATAAATATCTTGTAATTTAAGGCATCTTTACAAGACAATAAAATGTACAACAAAGAATTATTCACCGAATATTTGTAGTAGACTCGTTTTGAAATTTCAGTCCAGCGTTTGTTTACTTTTTTATAAGTGTATATATCTTTGATTTTAACTTTATATATATCTTTGGTCAATTTGTATGTTTTGCTAGACGAAAAACCCGGGTTTCCGGGAGAAAAAACCATGCCACCCTTGCTTCTGACTGACTAACTCAGATAAGGAGTGAAAAATACCCATAAATATGCCCTCGCGTTATTAATGGGATTCTAACTCGGGTCTTTTTCACCTTGTGTGAGGAGGACGGTGATTATAACCGTTGTGCGACCCGCGAGGACGCCAACATTTCGGAAAAAGTCATATTAGAGTCACCCGAGAATTACCTCATCTACCCCATGTATATTATATCCATAAAATTGCATTTGCCTACTTTTGGTTGGCTAGTTCCTGCTGTTTGATGGAGGGCCAGAATACAGAAAAGGAAAACAGCATAGACCCCCTGAACATATCCTGTTAGGTGTGAGCAATGCAGGCATGTGGTGGCAGCGTATTAGTGTGGAGAGTATTTTCGTGGTACATATGAGAAGCCGACCAAGTGCATCTCTTCATGGTTGCAATGTATCCATGTACGAATGCGTTTTTCCAACAGGGTAACGCAGCAAACCACAAGGCAGGCCAGAATTCTATAGCACTGATTCCAGTAATATGAGAGTGAATTCAGACGACTGTATTGATCTTCCCAGTGATCAAATCTCAATTCAAATGAGCACCTGTTGGATGAGGTGCAGTGATCTCAAAGGAGTAGAGATCTGCGACAATTCAATTCACAACTGTGGGAAACAATTGAGGAAACATTGATCAATGTCCTATAATACCCTTTCGACAGTTCATTGAGCCCGTCCCACAACGAGTTCAAGTTTTTCTGGGAGTTAAGGAGAGATCTACTCAGTATATGGTGGCCAATTAGTGTATATTTTGTTCCTAGATCCATTAAGTTTAGGTTTTAATATTTTTACTAGGAGAGGGTGAGTCTAGTGAAAATGAGATTTCGATTTTCTAAAGTTAAATTATGTGCAGCCCCATAGGTGTAAATGTAGGGTTTGATGTACTAATGCTTCTACTGAAGATTAGGGTATGCTGAGCATTCCATATGTGCAAGGAGGATGCGGAGCTGTAGAAACATTATGGCATTCTCACTGATTGGTTCATCAAAGCTAGTATCACATAATTCTCAGAGAAGAATGTTGTCGTGACAGACAATGGCGTATCCAGTAAGTTGGATATCAGTCAGGGATTTACCTACATCATTACCGAAGAAATTTGCACAACAGTAAGGTCTGCGAAGTAGGTGCTCAGATTTCTCAACAGAAATATTCGCGAATGCGATAACGTTGGCAGCACGTAAGGCAAATGAAGAGATAAGAATTGACTTCGTGGATCGCACAGAGTTATTGATTAACCATGGTGAATCATGAAACCAATTTGAATTAGAGTGTAAGCGATGCAGTCTGAAGTGTAAACATCAGTCATCATTATGGCCAACGAAGCCGAAGATTTTGAAAACATCGAGAAGGTTATGCTGAAGCTGTTCATCGACTCACAGAAACTGCTACTGTACAACGTCATGTGTTGAACAATCACTCACAGATTTGCGCACGAGTCCTCAAAGTTGTTTTGTGAACTTCCACGAAAACGAAACTGTTTATATTATATGGTTTTAGGAACATCAGCGACTAAGGCCATATTGCTCATATATATATTGTCTGGAAATTGTGTGTGTTTTGTAGTCATTTTCTGTTTGATGGATGGAAACCCGAGTTTCCGCTAGTAAAAACCATGCTATCCTTGTCAGAGAACGACTAACTTAGCCACGTTGTGAAAAAGACCCATAAAAATTCTTCCCCTCATCGACTGGAATCGAACACATGTCTTTTCCACCCGGTGTGGGAGGACGGCTATTCTACCAACTCTACTACCCACGAGAACAACATTTGACTGATGGTGTCATTTTGTTAAGACCAACTCAGCTCAACATGCTAAGGAAACCATCCAGAAAACTGCTGTAGGAAGTGACTGAGTATCATCCGTACAACTTAAACTTGTCGTCTTGCGATTTTCATATTTTTGGAAGAATGAAAAATGATCTGGCAGGATATCAATTTCACACGAAAGATGAGATAAAAGGAGCATCAACAAATTGTGCCAACAGCAGCGAAAAGACTTTTATAAGAAAGGTATAAGAAATTCGGTATGTAAATGGCATCAGTGCCAAAATGTTGTGAACATTTCTCGAAAAATAGAGAAAAATAAAATAAGTTATTGGTAAAAAAAAAACTCATCTTTTTAACAATAACGGAAAATAAAGCTATAATTGTTTTTCGCTAAGGTAGAATATAAAAACTGAAAGCAACAATAGACTCAGCAATAATAATATTAGCCTACAAAGTATTCAAAGTATTTTATTATTTTTTTTTTGGCGGGCTCCAGGGTTTCCCCTATTCGCCGAATATTAGCCTACAAAGATCAGTGTCCATCAACAACGACTTTCTGTCTTCTTTTTCTACTCAGCCGTACCTTTATCCACAGCAATAACTTTCCCTTAACGCCACAATGCTCCAATTTGTACAGTAGTCTTTTAGGAGCAACGGTTTCAAAATCTTTCCTGATATTCAAGTATATGATATCAAAATTATTTTTGTATCCAGTTCTTTTGTTACTGCAACATGGATTCCAGTCAAATTGATTAAAGATTTTCCCCTAATAAATACATGCTGTGACTGCTGTATTCCGTCCTAGATGGTCCTACATTAGCTCTTTCATTACACTCAATTTTATACAAACAGGTATGAAGTTTTCCATGCTGTGTAATCGGGTAGAAAAGATGTTAAACACTTCATGCAGCTCAGATTGCAGGTGCCTTGTCTTCAGACGCTTCAACATGAAAAATTAAAATTTCTTGGTAAAACTATCGGATTGCTTCCCTCACCAATCTTGTTCCCCTTCTCTGCACCTGTTTCAAAAGATGCACGCCCTTCCTAAAATGAGGCCTGCAGACCATTATACAGCACTGAAGATGTTGCCTCACCATTGCATTATACAACCCAACAATCACCGCCTTATCCCTGCTGGCAAATTTCCTATACACTGAGTGATCACTGAATTATGACCACCCCTATGAAAACTGAATGCGTCCCGTTAACCACGTGAGGTACGAGAGTGAGGACTTCATTGACCTACATAGCATAGATAAGGTGTTAGTGGTTCAAAATTCCGAGCGTGATGGGTAAAAGGAAGGATTTATCGGACTTTGATAAAGGACAGATTGTGGGTGCTCTATGAGCTGGTGCCTCGATTTCCCAAATGGCTGAACTGGCTAAAATGATCAGACGACGACCCGACGGCAAAACTGCAAAGGTCAGCGAAAGGTTGATGTTAGAGGCGAGCGCCGGCCCGACGACACGTTCAGGCGAACAGGCACAGCACTGTTGAAGAGTTGACTGCCCAATATAACATGGGCCAACCTGGAACAATATCTGGCATGACCATGAGTCGCACGCTCTCACGGCTATACCAGCAAACGACTCCTACGGCATCCTCTCCTAACCAAGGTTCATAGGCATAAGAGCCTCGCCTGGTGCAAACAGCATGCAAGTTGGACGTTAGAAGACTGGAGGGACATGTTCTGGTCGGATAAGTCACATTATTTACTCCACACCGTGGATGGTCGTGTACTGATTTGGCGTCAACAACATGAGGCTCTTCATCCACCATGCATGGTATCAAAAGTGCAGGCCGGTGGAGGCTGTTGTATGGTGTGGGGCATGTTTCACTGGCAGGAACGTGGACCCCTGGTGTATGTGCGACAAGGTATCAGTGGTCTCCGTTATCGTCAACTGCTTTCTGACTGTGTACATCCCGCTTTGTTACACTTTTTCCCGAATGGCGATGGTGTCTTCCAAGATGACGATGCGCCGAGCCATCGGGGATTTGTTGTGCAGGAATGGTTCGAGGAACACAGTTCTGACCCAGCATATCGATTGGCCTCCAAACATTCCCCGATATCAACTCCATAGAGCACTTGTGGGACACTATGGAAAGGCATATCAGGCATCTGGATGCACCAATCACCTCCATACCTGTATTGCTGACCGCATTACACACAGCTTGGTTGGCCATACCTCCCGAACGCTTCTGACATCTTGTTGAATCAACGCAACGTCGGATAGCTGCTGTACTGAGGGCAAAATGAGGACCTACGAAGTATTAGGTAGGTGATATTAATTCGGTGATCACTTAGTGTATATTATTGACAAAACCTATGAACTATCCTGGTAGGCAGTCTGTACTGGTCAGAGGATTTCGAATTGTAATGCACAATTATCTCCAGGTTATATTCCACTACGCTGAGTATAATACCACACAGTTGGTATGTTCATTTGGAATTATTGTCACCCATATGTTGTACCTTGCATTTGTCAATGGTAAACTTCAACTGCCATTTCTCAGCGCATGGGCCTAATATTTTTAGACCTTGGTGCAGTTGGTTACTTTCGTTAATATCATTAACTACCCTGCCAATCTTTATGTCATCCGTAAACTTAGACATTAAGCCTAATATACCTTCATCATTAATAAATATAAAAACAACAATGAGTCCAGCACTGAAACTTGGGAAACTGCACTAACAACATCAGTCTATAAAGATCGTTGGCCATCGATAACCATTCTAAGCCTTCCCATACGCAAACATTCCTTTATCAATAACAGTAACTCGTCCTTAACGTCGCTTTACTGCAGTTTGTACAGCAGCCTTTTATTAGCATTAACTTTAGTACGGTCAAATGATGAGCCAAAAAAAAAGAACCTTCCTATTTCACGCATCCATTCGCTCCAAAGGTTTGTCCACTTCTTCCTTGAATTTATTTAAGCTATCAATCCCCACAATGACAGATGGATGTTTGTTTAAGGCAAATTTCTGCACATCTATTCCACAATTTTCTTTCCTCAATTTGAATTTATGCCTCATCAAGTTCATAATCTGAAAAGAGGAAAAACCCATCAGCATTTAGCTTGCTCAAACCAATCAGCAGTCTGTCTGCACTGCGCAGAAAACTTGATATCTGCCTGCACAATTACCCCCAAGTCTTTTTCATTCTCCACTACTCTGAGTATACTACTACACAATTGGTACGTTATTCCTGGGCTACTGCTACCCACATGCAGTACTTTCCATTTGTCACCTCTCAGCCCCTCTGCCCAACATTTTTAGATTCCGCTTCAGATGCATACTGTCATTACTGCTCATTAACAACCCTGCCAACATTCGTATCGTCTGCAAACTTGGAAATTAAGTATGATATACCTTCGTCAATATCATTGATAAATAAAGAAAACAACATTGGACCCGGAACGGAACTCTGGAGGACTCCACTAATAATATTAGTCCATGAAGAGCAGTTTCCATTGATTACAACACTATGCCTTCTCCCATTCAACCAGCCCTTTATATATAACAGCAACTTACCCTTAATGCCACACTGCTCAAATTTACACAGCTGTTTTTTTATGGGCAAAAGTGTCAAAAGCTTTCCTGAAATCGAAGTATATGATATCAAAATTATTTTTTTGCATGCAGTTCCTTTGTGACACCGTCACAGTATCCAATTAAATTGGTTAGTCAAGACTTCTCCTTAACAAATCCATGTTGTTCCTGAACTATAACTACAGTCTTGTCTAGATGATCGTGAAGTGCTTCTTTTAACCAGTGCCTCTATTAATTTTCCCAGAACAGAAGTAAAACTATCAGGTCTGTAATTATTGCTATCACCCTTCAATCCCCCTTTGTGAATTGGTACATTTGTACATCTCCAGTCCGTGGGAAGTTCCCACGGACTGGAGATGTACAAATGTATCAAAGAATGCTAAAAATGTTTCAAAAAAAATTAATAATCAAATCAAGAGCATTACTCCCACTGGTTGCCTCTCAAACATGCTGCTGTAGAAAACAATCATCCAATAAATCCACAAAATCTTTCAAGTGTGCAAGCGCTAAACCCACAAATTCCAGTCTGGGAAGTGAAAATTCCCCATTACATGACATTCTGATTTACTGGCCCATTGTATTTCTCCATATAGTTGTTCGTTGTAGAGTCATTAGGCCTATAACACATTCCTACCTTCATTTCTGCTTTCCCAGTGCTTATGTCACACCAAACTGACTTAACATTGCATTGTCCACCCATGTGAACTGAACGCACTGCCTTAGATGAGTTTCTTTACTAACAGCATAACTTCTCCTTCCTACTTATCCTGTCTGTACACATTGTACACCCCAAATTCAAACGCTGCATTCCTTACAACTCTGTGACACCACATCTCTAATATCCTAACAATATCTGCCTTTGATGTCTTGATCAGCACCTCAAATTTATTTACTATACTCCTAGCACTGGTGTACATGCAAGTATACATGCACCTGTCCATACTCTTAATTAACTTAACACAGCCCATATATTTACTTGTTCCATAATGACTCACAGCAGTCTTTGAAATCCCCAGCATCTTGCTCTCCATGCTGCTGCTCATTCTAATAGAAATAGTGCAAGAATCACTTTCACCTCTGTCTGCGACCCCTGTTAATCTATTTGTTTGTGAATCCCTCCACGATAGCAGTTTTCTAACCCACCTAACACTGACTCGATAGGATCATCAAATATTCTTGCACTCTTTCTATTTAAGTGTTCCCCTCCCTGCAGAAGCAGCTACTCCTGTTAGCAAGCACAGACCACGGTGGGAAAAATTCTATCCGATGAGCCTTGCATAATCCCTCCAGGCTGAATTGATTGACAAGGCTCTCAACATATAATCCATCTTATCTTGTCTTAGCAGAATTGCCGATACTTTCAAATATGACCCTAACTCCCAACTTTTTTTCAACATTGACCTGTATTGATCTGATCTGAGGTGATCTGATTGAGGAGTATAAGGCCTTGAATCGGAAGAGTATGCTGAATTCTGATGGGATCCTTCCACTTGCTCAGATTACGAACCTGAGGAGGCCTAAATTCAAAGTGAGGAAAGACAGTTGTAGAATATATGTGCGGAAATTTGCCTTTAGCCAGCGGGTGGTAAATTGCTGAAACAAACTTCCATCTGCCGTTGTGGAAATTGATGGCTTAAATTAATTCAAGGAGTAACTGAGCAAACTTTTAGAGGGAATGGTTGTGTGAAATTGTTTTTTGGCTCATGCAGCATAAGATCCTATGCTTACTTTCTCGTATCACATGCCCCTATTACTACTACTACTACTACTTGTTAAAAAAGAGTCTGCAGATCTCCTACTCTTAATTTCATTAGTGCCATCGTGTACAACATATCATCTTTTCTGCCCTGAAAAGATAATTACTGCTATACAACGTCATCAACTTTTGCCCCTGGTTGACATACCCTACTACTACTACTCCACCTACCCCTTTTGCACAAATTATTTCCCGTTTCCCTGGCAATTTCGTTACCGACAATAACTAGCTCCTTTGGGATGAACGCATTCTACCTTGAAGATTGTCGCTGTGTTGCCTGTGGCACCAGAATGAGCTTTGGTGTTGAGTTGGGCAGCTGAGAGCTTGACGGGTACCTAATTTTATTTCTTTCGAAGGCATCTACCCTGCTTCTCCAACTCTCATATGCACCCATCATCTGAGTTGGCACCTAATTTCTGCACATTCTCTGCAGCTCACATACATAGAGACACCCTACTTGGCTAGATCACATCTTGTTGCAGAAACCCCGCAAAGATTTCACGTTGCACATTTTTTTTAGGCTGTGATGAGTTGAAGAGTCATCCTTGTCAGTTCTCCCCAGAGCCACAGCACTCCTGCTACTTTGTGCTTATTGCTTTGCTGTTCTACTCTGGGGCATGATTTCCATTTAAATAGCATTAGCATTAGCATTAGCATTAGTAGAGGCATACGATGCAAGAAAGCAAGCTTATTCAGCATCAGCCCAAAAAAAAAAAAAAAAAAAAAAACCCTCTCCCATTTCACCCCTCCGTTCGTTCGAAATACCTGTCCAGTTGAGCTTTAAATTTGTTTAGGCTATCAACTTCAACAACAAGTGATGGAAGTCGGTTCCACCAACCAACCACCCGCTGGCCAAAGGCAAATTTCCGCACATCTATCCGACATCCGTCCTTCCTCAATTTGAATTTATGCCCTCTGAGGTGATTATTCTGAGAAAGATGAAGACTCCCATTGGCATTGAGCATGCTCAAACCATTCAAGGCATTATACACCTCTATCAGATCACCTCGCCGGTGCCTAGTCTCCAGACTCTGTAATTTGCAAAACTTAAGCCTTTCTTCGTAAGAGCAACCCTTTGTTCCATTTACTAATCTTGTTGCCCTTCTCTGTACCCGTTCCAGCAGCTCTACATCCTTCTTGAAATGAGGCCTCCAGACCTGTATACAGTACTCAAGATGTGGCCTAACCATTGCCTTATACAAGGGAATAATCACCTCCTTATCCCTGCTAGAAAAATTCCTGTATATCATTGACAAGACACCATGAGCTACTCTTGCAGCTCGTCTGCACTGCTCAGAGAACTTCATATCTCCCTGCACAATTACCCCCAGGTCCTTTTCATTCTCCACCACTGTCAGTGTGGTACCGCAGAGTTGATACGTTGCTCTGGGGTTACTGTTTCCCATATGCAGTACTTTACATTTGTCAATGTTAAACTTCATTTGCCACCTCTCAGCCCATCTGTTCAACCTTTCCAGATCCTGTTGCAGCAGCATAGCGTCAGTAGTGTCCTTGACGACCCTGCCAACCTTTGTATCATCTGCAAACTTGGACATTAAACTTGATATCCCATCATCAATATCATTCATAAACACCGAAAACAACAACGGACCCAACACTGAACCTTGAGGAACTCCACTAATAACATTAGTCCACGTTGAGCAGTGTCCATTGATTACCACTCTCTGTCTTCTGCCACTCAACCATCCCCTTATCCATAGCAGCAATTTGCCTCCAATGCCACACTGCTCCAATTTGTGCAGCAGTCTTCCATGTGCAACAGTATCAAAAGCCTTTCTAAGATCCAAATATATAATATCAAAGTTATTCCCTGCATCCAGTTCTTTTGTGACTACATCATAGTATCCAATCAAATTGGTCAGGCAAGACCTGCCCTTAACAAAACCATGCTGCGTCTGAGCTATAACTGAATTCTTGTCTAGATGATCCTGCAGTGCTTCTTTAACCAGTGCCTCCATTAATTTACCTGGAACAGAAGTTAAACTAACAGGTCTATAATTACTTGTGTCAGCCTTTGATCCTCCTTTGTGAATTGGGGTTACATTTGCACATCTCCAGTCTATGGGTACCTCCCCTGAGTCCAAAGAAGCTCTCATAATTATGGCTAGGGGTTTGCATACTTCCTTTGCTGCCTCCTTTAATATAACTGGATAGATCCCATCCACCCCAGGTGCCTTTTTTATGTTTATCCTCAACAATCTCTCCTCCACTTTCCTCTCAGTTATTACAAAATCATCCAGCTCACTGCCAATGTTTACTTTAACTACATCATTCTCCTTCCTGAATAACTCCTCATGCGTGAATGTAGATGCAAAATACTCGTTTAGATTGTTAGCCACCTGAGCAGGATCCTCAACTGTTGAACCATCAATATCCAGTGGACCAATCTGATTCATCCCTTTCCTTCTCGAGTTCAAGTATGTAAAGAACTCTTTTCTGTTTTTCTTTGCATCCTTTGCCAAGGATTTTTCGTAGTCTGCCTTTGCCTGCCTAATCTCCTTTGTGACTTGGTTACAGACCAACTTATATCTATCATAGGCTTCCATGTCACCCATTAATTTATATGTATCCCATGCATTTTTCTTCTCTGCCACATGTCTCATTAGTTCATCTGACAACCATTTAGGCCTAAACCTTGAACAATATTTCTTAGTTGGTATGTAAAGCCTGGTAGCCTCCAAGATTAGTTCCTTGAATGCTTCCCATTTTGAGTTTGCTGTTGGTAACATCATCAGTTGGTCCCACTGTATAGAATTTAAATACTGTCTCAGACCATCATAGTCGCCTTTACGAAAACAAAAACCCTTCCCTTTACCTCTGATGGTAGTTACCTCCTTGAGTAAATCCCACTTCAACACACTGTGATCACTGCCACCTAGTGGTTCATTTATCTGCAGGTTCTTAATGCATGAAGAGTCACTACTGATAATCAGATCAAGAGTATTGCTCCCTCTTGTTGCCTCACGAACATGCTGGTGTAGAAAACAATCATCCAACAAATACAATTTAATTGATTAACAATAAAAGTTAATAAGATTAATAAATCTGATTGATTAATTGACAATACAACTACACTAAACTAACAGATTCCTAAATGCAGTTCTACTTATTACGCTATCTAGTTTTACGCTATACTTAAGCTATCAAGTTAGAGACATACGTTACACTATATGATCTAATATACCAAAACAATGGCAGAAAGTTTCGAATGGTACAAAGGTTCTACGTATATTAATTAGTAACCAGTGGCATTCCATTCCATTCTGAATAGCATCATTTGCCATAGATTTCATGATCGTAGAATTCAAATTCAAATTCACTGAACTTCTCTTTAGCACTGCTTTCTTAAAATCTAACGACTTTATCATAAACATTTGCACCCTTCTGATGCATTCACCTGCAATCTGTTTGTGTTAACCAACAAAAGAACTAAGGTTATGAGGTGTCAGTATTTTGCGTCTATAAATTGCGTGTATGCTGTGATCGATTTGTCTGTTAACTGAACAAAAAAATCTGAGTTTCTGAGAATAAAACCATGCAAACTTCGCCCGATACCTAGAACAACTAACTCAACCATGATGTGAAGAAACAAAAAAAGTCCATAAAAATTCCTTGTGTCATTGATGGGATTTGAACTCGGACCTATTCCACATGATATGCGGAAAATTGAGATTATATTCATTATGCTACTTGCGAGGAGAATATGCCGTGTATTTTCAATTATGACAGAATATACAGCATCTTCTGCCGAAGACTTGTTCTCTTTTGGCTTTAAATAGCTTTTCTAAGAAAGGTTTCTCTGAGCTCATTACATCACAAACTTAACAGCAATCTGACTCCGTAAATTTTTCCAGGATTCAAGCTTGCTTTCGATTGTAAGTATTGTTGAGAAGTGTCTGTTCAACTCTTCTGCTATTTCTGTTGGTCCTTTTAATGTAACCATTAAGGGACTTATTTAATTTACACTCTTTTTGCTTCCTTTTTTTGTATTCGCTTACGAGAAGAAGGTCTTATTCCCTTTCTTAGGCATAATTAGCTTTCCTCCACTACCCTTTCTGTAGGACGATGAATAGGCCAGTGAAATTTCTATCTCTTCAAAACATCTGCTATAGTTGACTATGAAATGACCACATGATATCCGACAAATGTCCTATATATTCTGACCTTTGTGGGCTATTTGTGGTATGATAACGATACTATTGCCAGTGGCTAAACTAGAGAAAACTGTCTCTACTACAGGAGCAAATCAATCGCCATTATCTCTTTGGACAGGAAATTTTTCCTGGCTTCTAAAATAAATACAGTACTGTACAGAACACGTAACGATTTTTGGTAACAGTATTAGTTAACGATTTTTGCATTTTGTATTTTAACGATAGGTGTCGCTGTGCGCTTTCATCCCTTGCACAGCGTGGTTTCTGTAACGTTTTTGAAAAAAATGGTTTTGTGTGTGCTAATTGTAGTATAGTGTACTTACACTTGATAATTAAAAAAAAATAAAATAATAATAAAGAAACATGTAGATACCAACCACAGTGAATTCCAGTGAAGATGATAGCTTATAGTGTTTTTTACTTCATTCTATGGATTTTGTAATACAAGGTTAACATAATTCTGCTGTAAGTTTAGTGGTTTCATAGTTATTTGGTAACAGTGTTCTTGTGCATTGCGACGATTGCACAGCATTTTCTTTGCAGTTAATATTGATTATAAGCGCTGTTCGCAGAAAGGTCTGGGTTCGATTCAGCACATTGCCTCCCCCACCTCAAAAAAAAAAAAAAAAAAAAAAAAAAATCGAGTTACCGATTCCTGAAACAAGCTACTGGATATCTAATACATGCAATTTGTAGACATGATATTCTGTCGTCTCCCTGGATAATTTTGAATAGCACACCCTTATAGAAATAGTGGCTTCTGTTATATTTCTGAACTGGATGTCGAATTTAATATATTATGCCATAGTTACCATGAGCATTCAAAGGGAAGGTCAGTTTCGACACATCATTTTGAGTGACAAGAAGGGGGATGATAAGTACAGCTTCTGAGACCATAACATGGTCTCACTTAGAAAAGACTGCCCATAACTAGTATGGGCAGTCTTTTCTAAGTGAAGGAAATCGGGAGCCTTCAGTAAGTATTCAAGGCTTATTCAGGATGTTGTAAAGGATGGCAAGTTTCTTTGCAAAGTAAATTTTTGTAAACTTTAAGTATCCTTTACTATTACTGTAGTAACTAGGCCCATCATTAATGCTTGAGGTGTCAACAATTCAGGGAAGCCTTTGTTACATTAGTGCTACTTATGGAAGCTTCCTGTTTTGAGCATCATTGTAGATATGAGTTTTGTTAGTAGCAGTTGTAAATTCTTTTCAGATATTACTAGCCACCAATATTCCACATTACTTGCCCTCAGAATGACTGCATCAATTATATTACAAACTTATTTTATGAAGAACCATATCTTACTTGCAAGGATTCCACCAAGTTTGTAGAGAACTTATCAAACAGCTTGGAAATAACCATTCAAAGGAAATTTAGACGTTAATTCAAAATTTGCAAATTACAAGGACATTTTCAATGCTTGTTAATTTTATATATTAACTAAAGCATGTGTATGTCAGTAAATATTATAAATTAGGCTGTTAAGGAACACCAAGAACATTAGAGCATCTTGTTATTCCTCCTGTTCTAATGTACTTTGCTTAATTGGACAGAGAGAAATAAAATGTTATTATATTGCACAGAATTCCATAAAAGTAGAGAAATAATGTGTGAGAATAATAATAGTCACCAGTTTATTTAGAATTTATGGGCATTCAAATGTATTTATATTATTTCTTCAATAATTAAACAACTGGTAGCAAATGTCTTTGTACTTAACTTTTAAATTGTATACATGTGGCATGAGTAGTTTACTGAAGATGGTATCTCCCTTATGAGCTTGCACCAACGTTGTGCTTTGTAATTTATTTTTGAAATAAATAAATAATAAATGTCCGTTTATATTGTGGACAGCCAAGGCTTCATGACTTCATTATAACTGTTTTTGTTGCAGCTGACATAACACTGCACTAGCTAACAGTGGGTTGCGTGTGTTTTTTGTGGCAGTGTATAGGCTCAGCTTGCAGTGCGTGAATTTGTGTCCAAGTGTGTTACCTCAGAACTGCAGCCAGTCCTGATGGAGTAAATTTTTAATTTTTTTCACATTATTTTAATGAAAACTGTATATGATTGGTATCGTGTTTGTTGAGTCATGTGTGTGTGGTATTATAATGGGGGATTTTATAATGGTCTTATAATGGTAAGACCATTATAATAATGGTAATACTGGCTGTCTTACCATTATAAGACCATTATACTGGTCTTATAATGGTAAGACCAGTATAATGGTCTTATAATGGTAATATAATAGTAGTAGTCTTATAATGGGGGATTTTAATTTCCCAGATATTGACTGGAATTTGTCGATTGGTCACTCGCACACTAGCAAGGCTTTTGTGGATTTATTGGATGATTGCTTTCTACATCAGCATGTTCGTGAGGCAACAAGAGGGAGCAATACTCTTGATCTGATAATCAGTAGTGATTCTTCATGCATTAAGAATCTGCAGATAAATGAACCACTAGGTGGCAGTGATCACAGTGTGTTGAAGTGGGATTTACTCAAGGAGGTAACTACCATCAGAGGTAAAGGGAAGGGTTTTTGTTTTCGTAAAGGTGACTATGATGGTCTGAGACAGTATTTAAATTCTATACAGTGGGACCAACTGATGATGTTACCAACAGCAAACTCAAAATGGGAAGCATTCAAGGAACTAATCTTGGAGGCTACCAGGTTTTACATACCAACTAAGAAATATTGTTCAAGGTTTAGGCCTAAATGGTTGTCAGATGAACTAATGAGACATGTGGCAGAGAAGAAAAATGCATGGGATACATACAAATTAATGGGTGACATGGAAGCCTATGATAGATATGTTGGTCTGTAACCAAGTCACAAAGGAGATTAGGCGGGCAAAGGCAGACTACGAAAAATCCTTGGCAAAGGATGCAAAGAAAAACAGAAAAGAGTTCTTTACCTATTTAAACTCAAGAAGGAAAGGGATGAATCAGATTGGTCCACTGGATATTGATGGTTCAACAGTTGAGGATCCTGCTCAGGTGGCTAACAATCTAAACGAGTATTTTGCATCTACATTCACGCATGAGGAGTTATACAGGAAGGAGAATGATGTAGGTAAAGTAAACATTGGCAGTGAGCTGGATGATTTTGTAATAACTGAGAGGAAAGTGGAGGAGAGATTGTTGAGGATAAACATAAAAAAAGCACCTGGGGTGGATGGGATCTATCCAGTTATATTAAAGGAGGCAGCAAAGGAAGTAAGCAAACCCCTAGCCATAATTATGAGAGCTTCTTTGGACTCAGGGGAGGTACCCATAGACTGGAGATGTGCAAATGTAACCCCAATTCACAAAGGAGGATCAAAGGCTGACACAAGTAATTATAGACCTGTTAGTTTAACTTCTGTTCCAGGTAAATTAATGGAGGCACTGGTTAAAGAAGCACTGCAGGATCATCTAGACAAGAATTCAGTTATAGCTCAGATGCAGCATGGTTTTGTTAAGGGCAGGTCTTGCCTGACCAATTTTATTGGATACTATGATGTAGTCACAAAAGAACTGGATGCAGGGAATAACTTTGATATTATATATTTGGATCTTAGAAAGGCTTTTGATACTGTTGCACATGGAAGACTGCTGCACAAATTGGAGCAGTGTGGCATTGGAGGCAAATTGCTGCTATGGATAAGGGGATGGTTGAGTGGCAGAAGACAGAGAGTGGTAATCAGCGGACACTGCTCAACGTGGACTAATGTTATTAGTGGAGTTCCTCAGGGTTCAGTGTTGGGTCCGTTGTTGTTTTCGGTGTTTATGAATGATATTGATGATGGGATATCAAGTTTAATGTCTAAGTTTGCAGATGATACAAAGGTTGGCAGGGTTGTTAAGGACACTACCGACGCTATGCTGCTGCAACAGGATCTGGAAAGGTTGAACAGATGGGCTGAGAAGTGGCAAATGAAGTTTAACATTGACAAATGTAAAGTACTACATATGGGAAACAGTAACCCCAGAGCAACGTATCAACTCTGCGGTACTACACTGACAGTGGTGGAGAATGAAAATGACCTGGGGGTAATTGTGCAGGCAGATATGAAGTTCTCTGAGCAGTGCAGACGAGCTGCAAGAGTAGCTCATGGTGTCTTGTCAATGATATACAGGAATTTTTCTAGCAGGGATAAGGAGGTGATTATTCCCTTGTATAAGGCAATGGTTAGGCCACATCTTGAGTACTGTATACAGGTCTGGAGGCCTCATTTCAAGAAGGATGTAGAGCTGCTGGAACGGGTACAGAGAAGGGCAACAAGATTAGTGAATGGAACAAAGGGTTGCTCTTACGAAGAAATGCTTAAGTTTTGCAAATTACAGTCTGGAGACTAGGCACCGGCGAGGTGATCTGATAGAGGTGTATAAGGCTTTGTATGGTTTGAGCATGCTCAATGGCAATGGGATTCTTCATCTTGCTCAAAATAATCACCTCAGAGGGCATAAATTCAAATTGAGGAAGGACGGATGTCGGATAGATGTGCGGAAATTTGCCTTTGGCCAGCGGGTGATTGGTTGGTGGAACCGACTTCCATCACTTGTTGTTGAAGTTGATAGCCTAAACAAATTTAAGGCTCAACTGGACAGGTATTTCGACCGAACGGAGGGGTGACATGGGAGTGGTGTGTGTGTGTGTTTTTTTTTTTGGCTGATGCTGAATAAGCTTGCTTTCTTGCATCATATGCCTCTACTAATGCTAATGTTAATTATGTACAGTAGAATGTATAGTATGACATTATGTACAGTAGAATACATGTTGGTATTGTGTTCAGTAGAAAAAACTCTCTTAACTGACCTCTGCTTAACCAATGCTTCCCCTTCCCTCTTTAAAATGCTATCTGATGCTACTGATCCAGTATGTTTGTGGTTAGTGTGGTACAGCAGATTCTGTTGAGTTGTTTGCCTTTCACGAAGTCAGTTGAGTGTTATTTTAAATCCAGTATGTTTGTGGTTAGTGTGGTACAGCAGATTCTGTTGAGTTGTTTGCCTTTCACGAAGTCAGTTGCGTGTTATTTTAAATCATGTTGCATCAGTAAAATTATTTGTTATTGTAATTACAGTATGTAAATTATAAGAAATGTGGACAAGAAAAGAAAAGAGAATTGTTTCTGTGAAAACTAAGTTGTATGCTCTGGAAAGACTTGATAAATGTGTCTCTAAAAATCTAGGATTTTGTGCTCAAATTGTGTCACAAGGGTTGTTAAGTTCTTGCTCCACTTTAAGGACACCAGAATTACAGATAGCAGACAATGCATTATGACCATGGTTTATTCAAGAAAGACAATTACAAAACTCATAAAAGCAGCATCAAAGAAAAGGCCTTGGCATTGTATCAAAAGAGTGATGGTGCAGAAAGTTTTACAGCAAGTGACAGATGGCTTTGACATTAGAAACTGCATTATGGTATTCATGTATTAAGTATTAGCAGAGTGAGATTATCTGCTGAACAAAAATTTACAGAATATTTAAGGTTATTTATCAATAGAGAAACTGATTGGAGAACAGCTCTACAATAAAAACAGAAATGGGCTAAATTATAAGATTTTACCTATAATAATGATGGGAGAGAAGAACCTGCAGCACTAGGACACAAAAAATAAACTAATCCTAGAACTTAAAAATATAAATTTGGGTCATTCCATTGTCAAGTGGCCTAGGGGTCCCTGCTTGACCATCTTCAGTTTTGTTGAAACTTGGTGTGGATGTTTTAAATGAAGCTGTGCAAAATTTCAGTTCAAAATATAGTATGCTTGAGGCACCAGCACCTTTTGTGTGGAGGTCACTTGTGTTATGTGGAATAAATCACAAAAAATTTTCAAAGGTTTTTAAGTGTTACTATTGCACAATGGCGAGAGGTAGTGCTCTGAAACTTGGTATACCTAGTTAACCTTTGGCAGAGAATGCAAAACGTTTGGTGTCCAAGCTCAAAAACCTTCACATTTTTTCCAATGCAGTCTAAAAATGGCACCAAAAATTTGTTGCGACAAATTTAAGCAAGACTTTGGAAAGTCATAACTTTGAAATAAAAACCTTTGGTACCTTCTTCTTTGGGCATTCCATTTAACATCTGCAGCCTAACTAAATATGAGCTCTTATACTTGTTTGCTGGCCGAGATATTTTCCTTCAAAGATAGACTCAAAATTTGGCCTATCTTTAGGGGCAAATATCTTAATGTGACACCTTCAATTCTCTCATTTTGTCACCACTGGAAAGAGCAGAGTTTCAGCTACAAGCTCATGGTTTATCTGTTTTGTGTCTTTGCACTTAAGGCCTTAAAATTAAGCCTAAACATCAGGTAGTTTTATGTGCCGTATTGTTATTTTGTGAGATCTTTTTTGTTGCAGAACACTTCCTTAATCCTCCCTAATGTTTAGAATAATCTAGAAATAGAGTATATTCTATAATTCTGGAATATTCTAGTAGAATACCCAAGAATTCTAGAGTATTCACAAAAAAAGTATAAATTGCTAATATTTGAACCATGCTGTTATTAATGTGTTTTATCTTCATGATGAACAGTTTATTTTGTTCCTCTGTTTTTTATTGTTTGACTGTAATAAGGTTAATTAAGTTTACATTGCTTCCAGAAACGTCCACTTATTAGTCAGCATGAAATCAAAAGATTTTGCTGGAGATATGCTGGACTCGTGCACCATCAGTCATGTGGATAATTCTAAATGTCATGTGCTATCCTATACACGCAAAACTGGGTTAAAATTATTTAAAGAAGTTGAATTTGAAGAACAACAGCTGAAAGGTCGATGTTGTGGATTAAAACCGGGTGAAGAAGACACCAATTTGTCTACATCATGAAGCTTTGCTTTTGACAAAATTTGAATTTTTGCAGCATTCATGTTGCAATCCTTTCAAGGAGAAAAATCATATGAAAAAAAAGTTTATAACCAATTGATTTGTCAATGGCAGACTACCTGAAAGACATAACAAAGGTAGACATAAAACCAGACCAGAAGCTGTGCCCATCATGCCGAAAAGCAGGAACATCAACTTCATCTGGATCAAACCATGATGACAAAATGCATGTGACTGAAAGCTTGAAGACAAGTTTGATGGCTATTGGTATTCTTCCTTTGACTATAATATGCATGTGACTGAAAGCTTGAACATAAGTTCGATGGTTATTGGTATTTCTCCTCTAAAATTTCACCGAATGGCTGAGAGAGACTCACAAGGCTATGCCAAAAGGAAAGCAAGTCAAGTGCAGGATGTAATTGCCAGTAAAATTGCATCTATTGGTGGCTTGAACCCAAATGACATGGAGCCAAGTGCAAGTTATCAGTGTGGAAACTGCTTAGATTACAATGAGCTGCTGAAAGAATTGAAAGAAAAGTTGATGGTATCAAGTCATTCAGAAATACTTCAAATATTAACACTAGCTCCAGTTAGTTGGTCCATAAAGAAAACAGTGGAAGAGTTTAGTGTCTCAATGGTCAAGAAAGCTAGAAAACTTAAAGCAGAAGAAGGGATCATGGCCATACCTGAAAAAAATCAAGGAAAAAAGCTTTCTGAGTAAGTAAAGCAAAAGGGGATGGAATTTTTTGAAGATGATGAATTTAGTCGGATATACCCTGCAAAGAGGTCCTTGAGGTTGTCACAGACATTCTCTCAGATATGCCAGACAAGCTGCACTTGCTACCTGGGAGTCTAAAACGCTGATGGAACTGATATTTGGGTGACACTCAAGTCAAGTGGACCCAATTTCGGCAAAGTCCGGACGGTCTGTGACAGCCAAGTTTCAGAGCACTACCTCTCAACGTTGTGCAACAGTAACACTTAAAACTGAAAATTTTTTGTGATTTGCTCCACATAACACAAGTGACACACGTCCAATGTCAACAAATATCTTCTTTCGTCTTCTCAACCTCCAACCCAAGCACGGTACTAAGTACTATAGATTCTAATACCTCTCGTGTTTGGGGTTTACATAAAAAAAGTGACCTCCACAAAAAAGGTTCTGGTGCCTCAAGCATACTATATTTTGATCTGAAATTTTGCACAGCTTCTTTGGAAACCTGTTTAAACATCTACACCAAATTTCAACAAAATTGAAAATGGTTGAGCAGGAACCATCTTCAAAATTAGGCCACTTGACATGGAATCAACCCATTTTTCATGTTTATTAGTTTATCACTCACAAAGATCAGCATGGATGGACTCTGCATTATTAAAAGAATGGCTTGTTCTCCATGAATTTTTACCTTCTTGAAGAAAAGTTTATTTTCTTCAAGAAGGTAAAATAAGAATATTTTGCCTTTAGCCAGCGGGTAGTTGATTGATGGAACAGGCTTCCATCTTTTGTTGTGGAAGCTGATGGCCTAAATAAATTTAAGGCTGAGCTGGACAGGCATTTGAAACGAATGGGAGGGGTTTTTTTTTTTTTTTTTTTTTTTGGCTGATGCTGCATAAGCTTGCTTTCTTGCATCGTATGCCTCTACTCCATAGCCGAGTGGTCAGGAGCAGGAGTGCAGTAGCACACGTTCTTTGAGTAGACCACGATTCAAGCCCCTAATGCTGAATACGGTCGATCTGCCAACCCGCACTGGACCAGCGTGGCAGATTATGGTCCATTTCCCTCAGCATGAATTGTTGAGGAGGCTTCCATCCTGCAGTGGGTTGATAATGGCTGCACTTTACCTTTATGCCTCTACTAATGCCAGTGCTAAAGAAAATAACACTTGTTCATGTCCCATTTGTGAAGAACTTAAGGAAAGGGACATAAAGGGAACATATTGTCACTGCCAACTGTAACATCCGTGATCCACCCTATGGATCAATGGATTCTAGAATGTCTAAAGCAGTATTTCTCTAATGCTGATGCTCCATGAGTATCAGCAGTCAAGTGCTCATTAATTAGGATTCCTGTGCCAAGGAATAAATTTTTAAATTTTGTATGTGTTTGTCTGTGTCAATACAAGTGAGATCTTTAGTTCATTTTCTGGATATAGGCAAAAGTGTTCGAGTTCAATTTTGAAAAAAAAATGGATGCCACAGATATAGGATTCTTATAGAATTGTTAAAATCATCAAAATCAAAGGTGTTTTCACAATATTGCACTAGCATGAAATGGAATTCCAAGTTCAACATTTACAAAATATTGGAGAAACCTGGGGCCCAAGGTTGACAACTCTGATTGAATGCCCTTAACTACAAGATGATGGTTATGTTGGATAAGAGGACAAATAAAGAGGACTTCTATGTGTATAAGAGAGGGCACTGACTCTCTTTAAAAGTTACAGCTGTCAGTTACAGGCTCCGCAAAAACGATAAGTGTTTGCCTTTTATTTACATGATTGTTATTTTATATTGTACTTAATTACGTAGTCATATAGTTATAGTTACGCTGGTTATTTTTTATTTTAATTTAGATAAAGAGTTTTTGTGGATTTTACTTACGATAGGTAAAACCGTTATTTCGTTCGATTTTTGTAGCCATTGTTTTTGTATATAGTGGTAGGGAATTCAAATTTTTTAATTGAGGTAGCTAGGTAGCTCTAAGGCATAATTATATAGTAATACGCTTCACTGTTTCTATTTAATAGTTTCTATTCAAATACTATTGACATTTAATTTATTGATTTTATTAATTTAAACTACCATGCCCCAAACTAGAGCAGCAAAGCAACGGGCACAAAGTGGCAGGAGTGCTGTGACTCGAGGGAGAACTGAGGGGGACGATTCTCCAACGCATCACAGCCTAAAAAAATGTGCAACTTGTGAAATGTTTGCCGAACTCTCTGGAACGGAACATGATATTGCCATGGGGGATGTCTTTGTGTGTGCGCAATGTAAGGAGTGTAAGGAAATCAGGCGACAACTCAGCGTTGTTATGGGCCTATATGAGAGTTTGAAGGACAGGGTGGATGCTCTCGAAAGATCTAAATTGAGGGGCCCATCAGGCTCTCAGCTGCCCACATCAACGCCAGAGCTTGAACTTGGTCATCATGCAACACAGCGGCAACCCCTAAGGCAGAATGCGCTGGTCCCACAGGAACTAGTAGTTGTTGGTGACTCTATTGTCAGGGAAACGGGGAACATGCTTTGTAAAAAGGATAGGTGGAACAGGACCAGGGTATGTCTGCCAGGGGCAAAGGTTGATGACGTTGTAGAGCGGATATCATCTTTCAAGGGCACAAAAGGTGATATAGTTGTACACGTTGGCACTAATGATATTAAGAGTAGGAGACCGGCGGAATTACTCAACAAGTACAGGTCACTGTTGAAAAAAAGCCGTGAAATAGGGTTGAATTTGAAAGTGTATGAAATTCTGCCCAGACACGATAGGAGGGAGTACATGATAAGAGCCTTGTCGATCAATTCGGCCCTGGAAAGATTGTGCAAGGCTCAAGGGGTAGAATTTTTTTCAGCCTGGACTGTACTTGTTAACAGGAGAGATTGCTTCTACAGGGATGGGATACACTTAAATAGAAAGGGTGCAAGAATATTTGCTGATTCTATCGAGGCAGTGTTAGGTGGGTCGGAAAGCTGCTAGTTTGGGGGGATACAAAGACTAATAGTTTAACAGTAACCGCAGGCAGAGGTGAAGGTGATTCTTGCACAACTTCTATTAGAATAAGAAGCGACCTGGAGCGAGGGGTGTTGGGGGTTTCAGGGACGGATGGCAGTCATCATGGAATAGTTGGGTATATGGGATGTGTTAGGGTAACAAGGAATAGGCATAGGAGCATGTATGCTTGCATGTATACCAATGCTAGAAGTATAGTAAATAAATTTGATGAATTTGAAGTGTTGGTCAAGACATCAAAGGCGGATATTGTTGGGATAGCAGAGACGTGGTGTCACAAAGATATAAGGAATGCAGAACTGGAATTTGGGGAGTACAATGTGTACAGAAAGGATAGACAGGACAGAAAGGGAGGGGGTGTTATGCTGTTAATTAAGAAAAACATAAAATCAAAGGAAGTGCACCCAGTTAATATAGATGAACAGTGCTCTGTTGAGTCAGTTTGGTGTGAGATAAGCACTGCGAAAGCAAAAATAAGAGTAGGAGTGTGTTATAGGCCTAATGACTTGAATGAGTACAATGAACAATTGTACAGAGAAATACAGTGGGCCAGTAAATCAGAATGTCTTATAATGGGGGATTTTAACTTCCCAGATATTGACTGGAACTTGTGGGTTGGTCACTCACACACTAGTCAGACTTTTGTGGATTTATTGGATGATTGTTTTCTGCAGCAGCATGTTCGAGAGGCAACCAGAGAAAGTAACACTCTTGATCTGGTTATCAGCAGTGATCATTCGTGTATTAAGAATTTGCAGATAAAGGAACCACTAGGTGGTAGTGATCACAGTGTGCTGAAGTGGGATTTACTCAAAGAGGTAACTACTGTCAGGGGTAAAGGAAAGGGTTTTTGCTTCCGTAAAGGGGAGTACAGTGGTCTCAGACAGTTTTTAAATTCTGTACAGTGGGATCAACTGACGATGTTACAAACAGTAAATTCTAAGTGGGAAGCATTCAAGGAATTAATCGTGGAAGCTACTAGACTTTTCATACCGATTAAGAAATATTGTTCAAGGTTTAGGCCTAAATGGTTATCAAATGAACTAATGAGACTCGTGACAGAGAAGAAAAATGCATGGGATGCATATAAATTATCAGGCGACGCAGAAGCCTGTGGCAGATATAAGCTAGTCTGTAATCAGGTCACAAAGGAGGTTCGGCAGGCGAAGGCGGATTACGAGAAATCTTTGGCAAAAGATGCTAAGAAAAACAGCAAGGATTTCTTTACTTATATAAACTCTAAAAGGAAGGGGATGAATATGATTGGTCCACTTGACATCGATGGTTCCACTGTTGATGATCCTGCTCAGAGGGCAAACAAACTGAATGAGTATTTTGCATCTACATTCACACGTGAGGAATTATTACAGTTTGAAAATGGAAGAAGGTTATCAAATTGTAGCAGTGTGCTTAATGATTTTGTAATAACTGAGAGCAAAGTGGAGGAGATATTGTTGAAGTTAAACATAAGAAAGGCACCTGGGGTGGATGGGATCTATCCAGTTATTTTAAAGGAGGCGGCAAAGCAACTAAGCAAACCCTTAGCCATAATTATGAGAGCATCCTTGGACTCAGGGGAGGTTCCCACGGACTGGAGATGTGCAAATGTATCCCCAATTCACAAAGGGGGATCGAAGGGTGACACGAGTAATTACAGACCAGTTAGTTTAACTTCTGTTCTGGGTAAAATAATGGAGTCACTGGTTAAAGTTGCATTGCAGGATCATCTAGACAAGACTGCAGCAATAATTCAGACACAGCATGGGTTTGTTAAGCTAAAGTCTTGTCTGACAATTTGATTGGTTATTATGATGTGGTCACAAAGGAACTGGATGCAAAAAATAATTTTGATATCATATACTTGGATTTCAGGAAAGCTTTTGACACTGTTGCGCATGGAAGACTACTGTACAAATTGGAGCAGAATGGTATTATGGGTAAGTTGCTACAATGGATAAAAGGATGGTTAAGTGGGAGAAGACAAGAGGGTGGTAATCAATGGGTGCTGCTCTTCATGGACTAATGTTATTAGTGGAGTCCCACAGGGTTCGGTGTTGGGTTCACTGTTGTTTTGTGTATTTATCAATGATATTGATGAAGGTATATCAGGCTTAATGTCGAAGTTTGCAGATGACACAAAGGTTGGCAGGGTTGTTAATGACAGTAATGGCAGTGTGCTACTGCAACAGAATCTAGATAATTTGGGCAGATGGGCTAAGAAGTGGCAACTGAAGTTTAACCTTGACAAATGCAAAGTACTGCATATGGGTAGAAGTAACCCCAGAGAAACGTACCAACTGTGTGGTACTACACTTAAGGTGGTAGAAAATGAAAAAGATCTGGGAGTAATTGTGCAGTCAGATATGAAGTTTTCTGAGCAATTCAGACAGGCTGCTAGGGCAGGTCATGGGGTTTTGTCAATGATATATAGGAATTTTGCTAGCAGGGAGGTGATTGTCCCTCTGTATAAGGCAACGGTCAGGCCACGCCTTGAGTACTGCGTACAGGTCTGGAGGCCTCATTTTAGGAAGGATGTAGATTTGCTTGAGCGTGTACAGAGAAGAGCAACACGATTGGTGAGGGGAATGAAGGGATCCTCTTACCAAGAGAGGCTTAAGTTCTGCAAATTGCAGTGGCTGGAGACTAGGCACCTGCGTGGTGATCTGATTGAGGTCTATAAGGCCTTGAATGGGTTGAGCACGCTGAATTCTGATGGGATCCTTCCAGTTGTTCAGATTACGAACCTACGGGGACTTAAGTTCAATTAAGAAAGGACAGATGTAGAATAGATGTGCGGAAATTTGCCTTTAGCCAGCGGGTGGTTAATTGCTGGAACAAACTTCCATCTGTCGTTGTGGAAGTTGATAGGTTAAATAAATTTAAGGAGGAACTGGACAGGCATTTGGAGGGAATGGTGTGATTTTTTTTTTTTTTTTTTTTGGCTGACGCTGCATAAGCTCATACACTTGCTTTCTTGCATCACGTGCCACTACTACTACTACTACTATATTTTGTATAAAATATTTTAGTTTAAATAAGACTAGTAGAAAAAAACTAAAACTTTCTTTCTTTTTCAGGGTTCGAATAATATTAAAAAATGGCTTCTTTCAATGCACTTCGTATTGCATTGATTGTGCGGTCGTATTGCACTCAGGTAAGTTATTATTCATCATTCACCATTATATGCATCAATAATATAAAATTAGAAGCTAAAAATAGAATAATTAATAATACAAATAATGACAGAATTAAAAGTAAAAAATATTTTATTGCAATACCCTATGTGAAATTAAACAATGGAACAGACAAATTAATAATCTTTCTAGAGGTACAGAAATGAAAATAATAGCAAAACCTGTCCATAAATTATTTATGACAGTATGTTGTTGTTGTTTGGTTTTTAGGAGCATTAGCAACTAAGGCCATATTGCTCCGGGCATATGTGGTGGTCATTCCCTGACCTCTCCGCATCCTCCGTATTTGGTGGTCACAGGCTCGAACCCTGATCTAATCAAGAAGTGTGTGCTACGCACTGCTGCTCCTGCCCACTTGGCTACGGAGGCACCTTACGACAGTAAAGAATCACACTGTATTATCACTTTCAGTACAATTATGTGACCTCATTTACCACATTATGCATGTTGACTGTGATTCTAGTTACATTAGATCTACAATATGTGTCGTAGACTTGAGGGTAAAACAACATGAAACATCAGTCTGTGCTTTGTATGTGAATGCTTCAGAACTTGTGTTATTATTATTATTAGCCAAATGGTGCAAAGTGCATTTGGCTGATGCAACATAAGCCTCAGGCTTATGTTGCACCAGCCAAAAAAAATATCTGAATTATTCTGATAGAGAGAGAGAGAAAAGTAGAAGGGAATCACCAAGAAAGAGAAGAATGATATCCAGCTCAGGACCCTGGGTGTGCCAAGCCCATATTCACCAGATGTGAGCCCCTGGGATTAATTGTGCAGGCAGATATGAAGTTTCTGAGCATTTCTGAAGTGTTTCACGTGATACATGAAAATCATGCATTCCTTTTCAATGCGGCTAGAATTTTAAATATACAACATGTTATACTAAGCTATTAATTGCCGAAACCTTGGAAATGAAATTACCAAGAAATTCGATCGATATCCATCGGCCATTCCTCATTTCTGATTCTTGGTCATTTATTATAAATATAAATTCCCGTACATACTAATCTCGTCAGTTTTATTCCCACCCCCACGAACACGACACTTGTCAAAGTTTTGGTCTGCATAAGGGGATGAAATCGCAGTGGATTTTAATCATAAATTTAGCATTAGCATTAGCATTAGTAGAGGCATATGATGCAAGAAAGCAAGCTTATTCAGCATCAGCCAAAAAAAAAAAAAAAAAAACACACCACTCTCATTTCACCCCTCCGTTCGTTCGAAATACCTGTCCAGTTGAGCCTTAAATTTGTTTAGGTTATCAACTTCAACAACAAGTGATGGAAGTCGGTTCCACCAACCAACCACCCGCTGGCCAAAGGCAAATTTCCGCACATCTATCCGACATCCGTCCTTCCTCAATTTGAATTTATGCCCTCTGAGGTGATTATTCTGTGCAAGATGAAGAATCCCATTGGCATTGAGCATGCTCAAACCATTCAAAGCCTTATACACCTCTATCAGATCACCTCGCCGGTGCCTAGTCTCCAGACTCTGTAATTTGCAAAACTTAAGCCTTTCTTCATAAGAGCAACCCTTTGTTCCATTCACTAATCTTGTTGCCCTTCTCTGTACCCGTTCCAGCAGCTCTACATCCTTCTTGAAATGAGGCCTCCAGACCTGTATACAGTACTCAAGATGTGGCCTAACCATTGCCTTATACAAGGGAATAATCACCTCCTTATCCCTGCTAGAAAAATTCCTGTATATCATTGACAAGACACCATGAGCTACATTTAATTATATCGCTCTTAAGAATATTTTACCTCTATTTAGATTTGCAATTTCAACAAAATGTTTTCCAGTACTAGAGGTTACATGGGAGTTTGATATTCCTAGGGTTGGAATGTGCCGCGCCGATCCTGGGAGTGTTGGATTACTCGTGGACCGATAATATGGAACACTTTATGAGTTTTAAATTATTTTTAGATTAATTTAACAACAATTTGTTTTATTATTTTATAATTCACAAAAAGGAGAGTTGATCAAGAACAATTCCTTTCAGCGGAATAAAAGGTAGCTCCTTGTTTATTCTTAAATACTAATACAACGTAGGAAAATATCAAGCACGTGTATGCTCTCACTTATTTGATTATGTATAGTAATGTAATTATGTGGCAGGGTTGTCAGTTTCTGGCAAGGATTGCCTATTAGAATTAATAAAAAAAAATACATAAAACACAGGTGGTAGGGGAAAAAAGTTAACAACAAAAACAGAAAAAAATACTTTCATAACATAAGTGGTAAAAATTAGCTCTAAGGAGAAATTTTTCACCTATGCATTTATAGTAAAATGAAAAACAATAGGTAGCTTCCCTCTCCTCCTCACTCATTACATACTCACGTAGGTGGTCGATGACTTTCATCAACCGGTGAAATACCACCACTTTGCTTATTGGAGGCTTGAAGTGGTGAAACCCATGTTTAGTCTCTAGAGCAAAGTTTCCGGCATCCCCCTCCTCCCATACCTCTCCTTCAACCCATGCACGGTACTAAGTACTATAGGTTTTAATACCTTTTGTGTTTGGGGTTTTCATAAAAAAAAAAAAAAACATTAGCTCAGGCAGCTCAAGGTCATGAGCTGCCTATTTTTTCTCCTTACTATAGTAGATTATGCTTTGAAAATTGTGCCCTCTTGAAATGAATGACATTGAAGTGCGAGGAATCATTTTGACTCATATTTTATAATCCCCTGTATAAGGCATTTGTAGGGTTTCACTTGGAATACTGTGTAATAAGTTACCACTGTGGGTAGTTTGAGGCTGAGAACTTGGGAAATTTCAGAGGTCAGCTGGACAGTTACCTGTGCAAGGAGAGAAACAAATTATTTTCCTTTTTAATTTTATTATTTATTTTAATATATTTATTTTCTTTTTATATTTTATTATTTTTATTTTTTGGCTAGTAAAGCAAAAGTTTGTGGCTTCTTTGCACTTTGTGGCAAATACTAAATATATGTACAGGAATACCTCACATAGCGCAGTTAATTCATGCCAAAAAAATACCGCACTATGCGAAACCACGCTGATCGAGGTATTATTAGTATGTATTTTAATGTAATGCATTCCGACAATTTGATTATATGGGTCAAGTTGCAAAAATATATAGGTGTTTGTTTACTATAAATTGATGCACATGAAGTTCTTGCAAAAAAAGAAACTAAAATGATAAAAATCAAAAATATTAGTAAGTACAGTAGAAATGATTTTTATTGCAGTGTGTACGTACCGAAAGAATATAAGTGAAGTATGTACTGTATTTTTATTTTGAAAAATAACAGATCAGCTTAGTTTGCTCAGTTTTTTCTTCTTTTTATCTGCATACATCTCTTTATAACATCGAATGTCATATTGCAACGCCTGCCTTACTTTCATACCTCATTCGATGTTTGGATCTAGAAGAACACTCAGCGCCAATACATTTCTTCTTTCCATTCGTATTTGCTTATAAAGGTGTAACGTTTTTAAAAAATAATTTTTAATAAAAATACACAGCGAAAAATATTTGTACAGCTTGCTCGGAATCTAGAATGTTTACTAATGTATGAATGCCAGCAGAGTCCATATATAATGGGAGTTTCGACAACAGTCAGAATGGCCTTGAATCCATAACGCATTGGCCTATGTGCTGGCATAATACATATCAAATGTATTGGTGTGTAACGCAGTTATTATTTTTTTTTTTTTTTCAATTTGTAAATCGTGCTATAGTGAAACCCGCGCTATGCGAGGTATTCCTGTACTTCAAATGGCATAACTTTAATCGTGTAATAACTACTCGCTCAATTGTTATTTTACATTATTGAAATTTCGACAATTTTTTTTTGTCTGTCTAATGAAACAAAACAATGTTAGAATAACAAAAACAAGTTTTAAATCAGAGGAATACATTAAAAGAATGTATTCCTCTGTGTGGTAAAGCTTTACATGGATTAAAAACTGCAATGGAATTGGCTCAGCAGTGCAGTAAAGTGCTGCGGCAAACTTGGATTCTATCTCTGAGGATGAGATACATGTATTGAATATTCTGATTCCTTGCCAGCAATGAATTTCTGAAATGGTTGGAGGTTGAAGTGTTGGGGGGGGGGGTCTATACATTAGGAAATGAAACTGGTTTGCTATTATTTTGCAAAAATGGGTACAAATGTAGTGAATGAAGGGTTTTTGCTTGCATTCAAGGTTTGTTTTATGAAATTAAATTGGAACACTGGTGCATGCCTGTTTCTCCTTGTGACGTCTTGTTGAAATGATTAAATGAAATTGCTTTGTGTGCTGTCTTCAGTATTACAGATCACAACCACTGCTTCCAAAAGATGAGTAGGAAAATATAGGAAATATTTAATTATGTAAAGTTTGCTGTTTTCATTTGAATACATTCATTGGCACAGCATTAAGATTCTAAAATTCCTAACTTTAGTGAAACATGAAGATTAAATAATAAAAGAAAAGTAAAATTCTTGGTGTGAACTCAGTTTTAATTAATTCTACTCCTTTCCACCACTTATATTTAATAATTTATGTTATTAAAAACATAATGTGTACTAGGGAGCTTTGTCCCCCCGCTCGCTGCACTCTCTTCTTTTGATAAAATAAAATAAAATACTTACAGAAACTTATAAAATACTCTCTTCCTCGGCTATGAATACATAAATATGTTATGATATCTGTATAATAATAAATAAATTTTCTGTTTATACTCCGGGATGACCAAACAGTCAGAGGAGTTCACAAGATAGACAGATTACAAGAAATAGCACCGTATTCATATCACTGTAGATACACCATAGACAACTCTTAAAGAAAAACTACGATCATAGTGTGAAAGGCATCATTTCATATGTATCTCATATTGTGCTCATCCTTCACAATGAGTTACCAAGTATTGCACTACCCTGAATAAGTAATGCTTCACTAATAGAAAAGACGATTGTTATTTATTCTTGGTGGGCACCACCACCCAGACGGACCATTTCAAAGCTAGTTGACTTTTCATCGGTGGGTGCCTTTCACATTATGATCACATTATAAAGTTGTCTGTGGTGTATCTACATTGATATTATATAGATATAGAATCTTAAAATATTATGCCTTGTTGCATTTAGTTTATTTAAATAAATACGTTACATATGGAAATCAAGAATGATACCACGTGGTCATGTTAGATAAACACAGGTCAAGTTAGCTTAAAGAGAAGCTTGTTTTACCACAGTAAAATAAGCTTCTGTTATGTATTTTTGTATTTGTTACATATTACATGTAACCCACATCCCTCTTCTCCCATTGGCTGAATAAATATCATTAGGAGGAAAATTATTTTAATGTATAGAAAGATATTACTTCTACTTTCATATGCTCGTTGCTAATGTGTATTCAGACTGTTGCTTTACAAAAGCAATATTTAATATTCAAGGTGGTCCGTGAGTTTCACTGGCTGAAATAGTCCTATTGGATATAAAAAAAAAATAAATATCACAATAGGACCACCCGGAATATCAACTCATCTGCCCAAGTGTGGTATGTTTGCGAATTGTGTGTATTCTCTGGTTGATTTGTCTGTTTTTGTTGGATGAAAAATGCAAGTTTCTGGGGAGGAGAAACCTTGCTACCTACACCTGAGACTGACTAACTCAGCCACAGAGGGAAAAAAAACCATAAAAGTTCCTCACTTCATTGACAGGATTCGAACTTAGGGCCTTTTCCATCTGATTTTAAAGGGATGCTGACAATGCCACTGCTACCTTCACAGACATAGTCCTGTTGGATACTTTTAGCAAACTTTCTGTGTACAGACACCAGAATTTTCTTTCCTTCATCTCTCAAGAAGCAACTGACTCATTCACAGATATTAGCCATCTTGATCCAACCTTCATTTTCTGTCCTAAAATATCTTTGAAGTATTTACTTTTATTAAGATTGAGTTTGGAAATTGTCAAAGCAGTTTTTTCCTTTACATTTATCTCTAATTGTTGTTATTAATTGTATGAAATAGGACATTGTTATGCTGATACAAGTCATATCAGCATAGAATTCCCGAAATACAGAAACAAGGTCTGAAGATCAGTATGGCTTTCAACATGTTTAACCCATATATGGCTTTTGTCATAGTGACTGGACAACCATTCAAGCAGATGATGTGAAGCATTTACTCAACAGTCTTTCGACTACAGCTATCATTATTCTATCTGAAGGGTATTTTACATCATAGGAAAACATTGCAATATTCCTTAATGCTGCTTTAGGTGCAATAGGGACAATTTGACCCCAACAATATTTCAGAAATTCATGCTTCACATACTCCATTCACACATCTGAAACTCCTAATAGCTATTTTTGAAAATTTTTTCTTTGAATTCTCCACTTAAAAATTCCAAAAGTGTCCATTAATTTTCACATAGCTAGGAAAATTTCATGATTAAGTTAAACCTAATTATATGCACATGTGGGTTTTCATAGTTTTATTTGGAAAAGATTGAAAATAAAAGTGCCATCAAAATAATTAATTATTTTTGTGCACACATAGGAATTTAAAATTTTCATTTGCCTAACTTGGTGTATAATAGCAGATTCCATTAAAGTAAACAAATGTTTCCTGTATGTGTTCATTTTTGTCCAGTTTTCATTTGAGCAACTTTATATTACACACTTTTGGATGAGATTATCGTCTTATTTGTATTTGCTCCTCAAAACCAGCACATTGCTATCGATATGTTTGCCTCTGGATTAGCCATTGTTTTTCAAGCTTTTTTCCCAATACCTGTTGTTAGAGTACTTAATAGTGTACGCTTATACATATTTACTATATAGATTACAGATAAATAAATTTGATTTTTTTTTTTTCAGTCTGCATCAGGCTTACCAGTTATTACAATGCCAGCTTACATGGAGAATAAAATGAATAAGATAAGAAAGAAATCCTCAAAGAAACAACAAGAAATAGAATATAAGCAGAGATATGGTGGTAACAGAAGCAAACCTATAATATCCTGCCGTAATTCACATTATAACCACTACAGGGGACAGACCTATCCAAGATATTCCAATATTCCACTTGCTTCAGCAGGATGGGCGCACAGGAAATCAGCTGGTGACCATTTTACAATAAATAGTTTTGGAGAGGTACGTGATTAAATTTTAAATCAATTTATTTTTTTATTATGTTGCTTCTAGTAAAAATAAAATAATGTGTGAATGAGCAAGAAAGGTTAATATGATGTTACATAAACAAAACAGTGAATCTGGGTAGGATATATGAAAGGGAACTATCAAAATGGTGTCTTATAAAGGTACATGTGAATAGTGGTGCAGTGGTTCTCAAAAAGTAGAGTGCAATCCATCATAAATTTAAAATACCAGTCATAATCTCAAAAAAAGGAACTAAGCCTCTTAATGCTAGTCTAGTTAAGGGATCATAGCTGGTTGTGGATTTGGCTTTCTAAGAAAGGGAAAGAAAGTTTTGAAGCACTGTCATATTGTTTTATATAAAAATGTTATATTTTACAAATAACAGTTTTCATTTGAACAAAATATGTAGAAATGGTAGATTCAAGGAAATGTAAAAGTAATTCTATCTGATGAGTTTCTTGATTGTTGCATTGTAAGATATAAATAGGAGAAAAAAGGTTAGGGCAAATATACTATTGTCATGGCATTTATAAAATTACAGGAATCCGGGAAATCAGTTAGGATAATGTTTTATACTTTGATAGCAGTGATTGGAAAGTGAATGTGTGAAAGTGAATGGATCAGCAATACCCTTCAGTGGGTATTGCTGATCCATTTTATGCATAATAAAATAACAATCTGTCTATTGGATAGATGGTAACCTGAATTTCAATCAATTTTGAGTTTGTCTGCATCACTGGTTGTGCTAGAATTGTAAAATTTTAACAGAAAAATCAGATAATAGGCATGTTATGTACAGCATACGTATTTTCATAAAATTTGTAGACATACCATCTTGAGAGAAAAGAATATTTTTAGTGTCAAAATAAAGAATAACATTTCAGAGTACTCAAAGATGCACAACGTGAACTGTATACTTGCTGGAGTAAAATTTTAACGATTGTTGCCAGATGACATTTTATATTAAATTTTAAAAATATGCCTACAGAACGGACTGATTTATTTATTTATTATTATAGGATTAGCTGAAGCTGTTTACTTGATCACTGATATGCATTTTGCACAAATGAATATGTATTGTTACAAAAAATGCATTGCCTGTTGTTAACTAGGAACTGGCATATATGTTGCCATACGTTGATGCTGTAGTGGGATATAAAAAAAGGTTATTTTTTTTTTTTAGTTATGCTTAAAAATGCGTATGCACCTGTTAACCTCAGCATTCCCACAATTTTTATAGTGTACACTTTATTTATAGTGGCTGTTTATCCACATGTAAAAACGTGACTCCCAGTGAATAGATATTCATATTTTATATTCTGGTATCTTAGAAACATTTGTTGAGCCATTCCAAATTCCATTAAAATTGAAGAAGGAAAAACTGCCAGGTATTTGTGTACATATCTCACGTTATGTTCAGTAAATTTTTGTTAAAAATCACAGTGCATCTATTTTTTTTATTACTCCAGAACAGCCTAAGCCTTACAGAGGAGGAATATAGCAATTATAATAATCTATTTACAGTCAATAAATAAATGGGATATATATGCATACAATGGAATATCATATATTACAGGTGATTTGCATTTAAGCAAAGATGGGATGACAAAGATTTGTGTATTTCTAACAATACCTTTGTTATTATATTTTCTTGTTTGATCATAATTTACAGTTTTAATCTGAGTGATTAGCATATATTATTATTGTTATTATTATATTTTTATTTTTTTATTTATTGAAATATTTATATTTAATATATATATTTATTTATTTATTTATTTATTTAATCATTTATTATTCTTATTTTCTAGTTTCTTGAATATAGAACCTTTGTAATTCTTTTTTGATATTGATATCTTCAGCCAGCTAGAATATCAATGTTGGATTCATTTAGCAATCTTGAATTCACCATTCATAAGAGTCTGTTTAAATAGTTGAATTTTAGATTATCAGTTCTGAATGGCTCTAGTGCCAGCAGATTGTGTCTTCTCAAAGCTCTTGAAGGGCAGCTAAAATTGAGAACAGCTCAGGGCATCCAGCTTTCCAGCCACGAGATGCATCAGGAATTTGTAGTCCGCCACAGCCCTTCTTTGGGAGAGTGGTACCATCCTGAAATGAGTGCAACCATTCATGATAAGATTTGGTGTCCATTTCCAACCTAGACTTGTACACTAAAAATCTGACTATGGATTACTGAATATGTTCCACTTGTTTTATGAGTATTTTGGTGTGAGGATTCCAGATCTGTGAGGCATATTCAAGTATCGGGTTGATGATCGTTATACATGCTGTTTTTATGAGTTGTATAAAATTCAAAATTCTTTTAAGTAATCCAAGAGATTTGGAGGCCATTGCTGTGGTCTTATTGATATGGATATTGAAGTTTCCCTTGGCAGAAAACCATACTCCCAAATCTGAAACCTCTTGTACTCTCCTTATGTCATGATTATTGGTTTTGTAGGAATAGCTGATTTATGTTTTTTAGCATTAGTAGAGGCATATGATGCAAGAAAGCAAGCTTATGCAGCAGCAACAGCAAAAAAAAAACAAAAAAAAACCGCTCCCATTTCACTCCTCTGTTCGTTCCAAGTACCTGTCCAGCTCAGCCTTAAATTTATTTAGGCTATCAACTTCCACAACAAAGGATGGAAGTCTGTTCCACCAACCACCCACCCACTGGCTAAAGGCAAACTTTCGCACATCTATCCTACATCTGCCTTTCCTCAATTTCAATTTATGCCCTCTCAAATGATTGTTCTGAGCACGAGGAAAGATTCCATCAGTATTGAGCATGCTCAAACCATTCAAGGCTTTATACACCTCAACCATATCACCTCGCAGGTGCCTAGTCTCCAGACACTAATTTGCAAAATTTAAACCTTTCTTCATAAGAGCAACCAACCCTTTGTTCCATTCACTAATCTTGTTGCCCTTCTCTGTACTCGTTCCATTAGCTCTACATCCTTCTTAAAATGAGGCCTCCAGACCTGTATACAGTACTCAAGGTGTGGCTTGACCATTGCCTTATATAAGGGGATAATCACCTCCTTATCCCTGCTAGAAAAATTCCTGTATATCATTGACAAGATGCTACATCACTCTGGGGTTGCTGCTTCCCATATGTAGTACTTTACATTTGTCAATGTTAAGCTTCATTTGCCACCTCTCAGCCCATCTGCTCAACTTTTCCAGATACTGTTGCAGTAGCCTATTGTCATTAGTGTCCTTAACAACCCTGCCAACCTTTGTATCGTCAGCAAACTTGGACATTAAGCTTGATATACCATCATCATTATCATTTATAAATACAGAAAACAACAATGGACCCAACACTGAACCCTGAAGGACTAATAACATTAGTCCAGGATGAGCAGTGTCCATTGATTACCACTCTCTGTCTTCTCCCACTCAACCATCCCTTTATCCATAACAACAATTTGCCTCCAATGCCACACTGCTCCAATTTGTGCAGCAGTCTTCCATGTGCAACAGTATCAAAAGCCTTTCTAAGATCCAAATATATGATATGTTTGTTTGTTATTTGGTTTTTAGGAGCATTAGCAACTAAGACCATATTGCTCCGGGATATACGGTGGTCATTCCCTGACCTTTCCGCATCCTCCGTATTTGGTGGTGACAGGCTCGAACCCCGGTCTAATCAAGAAGCGTGTACTACGCACTGCTGCTCCTTCCCACCTGGCTACGGAGGCGCCAAATATATGATATGAAAGTTATTCCCTGCATCCAGTTCCTTTGTGACCACATCATAGTATCCAATAAAATTGGTCAGGCAAGACTTTCCCTAACAAAACCATGCTGTGTCCGATCTATAACTGAAGTCTTGTCTAGATGATCCTGCAGTGTTACTTTAACCAGTACCTCCATTAATTTTCCTGGAACAGAAGTTAAACTAACAGGTCTATAATTAGACCTGTTAGTTTAGCTGTTGCCCTTTGATCCTCCTTTGTGAATTGGGATCACATTTGCACATCTCCAGTCCATGGGCACCTCCCCTGTTTCCAAAGAAGCTCTCATAATTATGGCTAAGGATTTGCTTACTTCCTTTGCTGCCTCCTTTAATATAACTGGATAGATCCCGTCCACCCCGGGTGTCTTTTTTCTGTTTATCTTCAACAATTTCTCCTCCACTTTCCTCTCAGTTATTACAAAATTATCCAGCTCACAGCCAGAGTTTAACTCACCTCTGGCATTCCCCTCCCTGAATAACTCCTAATGGGTGATTGTAGATGCAAAATACTCATTTAGTTTGTTAGCCACCTGAGCAGGATCATCAACAGTTGAACCATCAATATCCAGTGGACCAATCTGATTCATCCCTTTCCTTTTGGAGTTTACATGGGTAAAGAACTCTTTGTTGTTTTTCTTTGCATCCTTTGCCAAGGATTTCTCATAATCTGCCTTTGCCTGCCTAATCTCCTTTGTGACTTGGTTACAGACCAGCTTATATCTATCATGGGCTTCCATGTCACCCATTAATTTATATGTATCCCATGCATTTTTCTTCTCTGCCACATGTCTCATTAGTTCATCTGACATCCATTGAGGCCTAAACCTTAAACAATATTTCTTAGTTGGTATGTAGAGCCTAGTAGCTTCCAAGATAAATTCTTTGAATGCTTCACATTTTGAATTTGCTGTTGGTAACATCATCAGTTAGTCCCACTGTATAGAATTTAAATACTGTCTCAAACCACTGTAGTCACCTTTACAAAAGCAAAAACCCTTCCTTTTACCCCTGGTGGTAGTTACCTCTTTGTGTAAATCCACTTCAGCACACTGTGGTCACTGCCACCTAGTGGTTCCTTTATATGCAGATTCTTAATGCATGAAGAATCACTACTGATAATCAGATCAAGCGTATTACTCCCTCTGGTTGCCTCCCGAACATGCTGATGTAGAAAACAATCATCCAATAAATTTACAAAAGTCTTGCTAGTGTGAGAGCGACCGACCCACAAATTCCAGTATGTCACATCAAACTGCCTCGACACTGCAATGTCCAGTGATGTTGACTGGCTTCACTTCCATGGAAGCCGACCGGGCTAGCTGGGTGGTAAAGTGCCTGCCTGGCAACCCAAAGGTCGCGGGTTCAATTCCCGCCTCGGGCTTGGATCAGAGTACTGCAAAAACTTTGGGAGGTGCATTATGGCCATAGAAGCCTATGTGCCAACAACTACCAAAAAAAAAAAAAAAAAAAACTTCCTTGGATTTTGTGTTTCTTAACTAATAGTATAACCCCTCCTTCCTTCCTATCTTGTCTATCCTTCCTGTACACATTGTACTCCCCAAATTCCAGTTCTGCATTCCTTATATCTGTGTGACACCACATCTCTGATATCCCAACAATATCTGCCTTTGATGTTCTGAGCAATACCTCAAATTCATCAAATATATTTACCAAACTCCTAGCATTGGTGTACATGCAAGTATACATGCACCTGTTCCTATTCTTAGCTAACCTAACACAACCCATGTGGTTACTTGTACCGCAATGACTCCCAGCAGTTTCTGAAATATCCTGAATCTTGTTTTCCAGGATGCTGCTCATTCCAATAGAAGCAGTGCAAGCAT